>NC_045145.1:0-262804 GCF_008831285.2 Nymphaea colorata | reverse complement strand
ACAACATTGCCACAAATTTTGTGTATTGTTGGGATACGTTTTCAAAACATGACGTAAAAGTTAACATAACATAATGTCAACAATTAGACATTAGACATGATTACACATTGTGTTTTGAAACAATAATATAAAGCTTTTGAAATACATTTTACAAGCACACAATGTTCCTCTTATCAAACACACTCCTATTCATTTTATTCTCTTAGCTATCTGTTGCCTAATGGGTCAATCTCTGTGAAAACAACAGTAACAACCTGATTTGATATCCCAACTAAACTAAACCTGATTATTTCAGTCTCAACCAGTCTAGGTCCCATGTGTGTGTGTGTGCAACACAATGGTTCAAGCCGGTTGAAGATCATGGCATAATGTCAAGTAAGTCTTTCATATATATGGGGAAGAAAAGGAAGACAAGGCATGCTTTGTTGGAATAATATATCTGCCCACTGTCTTAATCCTCCTGAAAAATAAAATGAGGAAAAAAAAAGAAATAAAGTAAAGAAAAAGAAAAGATCCCCAGGACTAAAGCATCAATAAGTCAAATTTTCTAACTTGGCCACAGCAAGGTTCTACTCCATACAGCTCACACAAATTCGTTTTGGCCTTTTCCCACATGATCACAGCTACAAATAAGGCCTCCAGGAGGAGGAAGAACACCATTAATCTCGACGTCGCCCATGGAAGAAACCAGGCTGCTCCTCTTCTTCCTGGTCTCTGCTTCTGTCCTCCATGGGGCTTCAAGTAAAGCGCCAAAGGTACGTATACTTGATATGATACTCCATGATTAGTAGTTAAAATTTATTGACCTCTTCTTAGTTGTTACTATCTGTTAATAACAAGAATTATATTGATAAAGTTCTTGTGATAAAAGACCATCGAAATAGATTTCATAGAATTGTTGGGCGTAATTGAGCATTTCCAAAACCAAATGAATTTTGAGTCCAGTTTTTCCATGAATTTAAGAGTTTACCGAGAATTAGATTGCTTTCTTCTACATTCTATTTTTCTTTTCCAAAGAAATTGTAGACATTTTGGTATCCAACCTTTAGCTTATTGGGTGTATCTCCTAGCTAGGCACATGTTGTATACATGGGAAGTACATTGAGTAGCAGCAACGAAGTTGAAGGAGAAAATTATGAGGATGCAAACCACCTGAAGTTATTGTCATCCGTTATTCCATGGCAAGAAAGTCGCTTGTACTTGTTTCATTAACTTCAGAAAGGAATCACTTAATCTATGATTTTATTGTACAGTGAGGGCAGTGCGCGGGTGTCATTAATTCATGTGTATAAGCACTGCCTAAGAGGATTTGCTACCATGCTCACAACGAAAGAGCGGACACATTGTCCAGTAAATTATTTTTCTTGGTCCTCAGGGGATTTCCTGAATCTGTAACTGAAGATAACCTGACACACTATTTCATGTTGGAGATATCCCTAATCCTATTGGTTTTCCCTCACCCAGTTCTTAGACCACATACGACATGTCCATGAGAATTCTTGCAAGTTGTGTTCGGTGAGCTGGAGGCAAAGCTTGCGATGTCACAGGTCAATGGGGACATATAATCAGAATGATCGATACAGGTGAATCCTGATCGGGAGAAAATTATTTGTTTCTCTTAACCAGAATGATTTTGAACGTGTCGCTGCTTTTCCCATACTCCATTTGAATTCTCCAGTCCCTTTAGAAAATTATTCATTTAGAGAAGGCTCAATCTGTTAAGTATGTCGAGCTATATGCCTGAATGATGGAGAAGAACGCATGACCGACCTTTTGTCTCAGACATACTCTTGCCATTCAAACACAGGGGAAGGCGCTTGGACAACCTTCAAAGAACATATGAAATTAAAGTGCACAACCTTTTGTCGCACTTGTGGTGGTGCCACATAGCTTTCACCAGCATTTGACTGTGCAATAAATGCTTCAAGGGCATAGTTTAACTAGGTAGCATGGTGGTTTACACTCAAAAGATCTAGTTTGAGTCTCATGTTCTAGGTGTTACGCCTCTGGGCCACAATGGTGGCAAGTGCAATGATGCAGACCTTCCTACAGGGAGGCCAGGAACCAGGGCCAGCACGGCCAAGAGAGCCGAGGCCTTCGGCCAGTTTGGGGCCAGCATAAGGAAAGCATAGATGGGCTAAAGGAGGCTAACGCAGAATTTGAAGTTGATGCAGCGGGCGGTGTGGGCGGAGCATCATCAGCGGAGTGTGGGCAGCAGGCTGAATACTTCAAGGCTGAGCAGGCACGGGAATTAGACCTAGATCTGGTTATAGCGAGTTTGAACCCTGAGTGTAGTCCTGACCCGGTCCATGCATGGCAAGGCTAAGGCTAAACTTTGGCAGGTTATATGGCTGAACCGGCGAGAGATAAGCCAAACTCACTGAACTTCCGAGACATCTTGTCTCGACTTCCCTTTCATGCATTTGCTTATAGTCGAGTCCTTTATTTCAGCAACTGTCTTGGTTCATGTGCTAGAACCAGTTTTATTTCAAGTACTTAAACTCTTTTGTAAGTCTTTTTTCAGTATGCAATCAAGAATTAGAAGTTAAGTTTTTCGTGTGAATTTGCTCTCGCCTCTCTCTTCCTCTCATTGTCTTACCGCCGGTGACTGGAATCCCAAGCTCCAACCCGTGGCTCTGGTCGAAGCAACACAGGTTTGGAGACGACCTTTGAGACCACCGAAAATCCTCTTAGAGCGTCTTCATCCTAGGCACAAATTCCCCGACCGAACTGCCATCTTCTCATGGTGCAACTTTTTCATCCCCGAAAGAAGTTAGAGGCAGGAGAACTATCTCGGGAAGGCTTGATGGAAATCGACTCGTGGCTCTAGTCGACTAGTAATCAAGCAACGACTCCAGCTGCTAGAGATTAAGGGAGGAACCGAATTCATCTGCCGGTACCTTCCATCTCGAGCAGAGCTTAAGATAGATTAAGATCGGCCCTAGTAAGCTTTTTAATATCTGTCAAAATCAGAGAAAGAGATGCCGCAAAGGTAGATCGCAGCCTAGTCTATCGGACTGCTTGTCAAGGTGAGAATCCGAAGGTTCATCAGAATCCATTGGTAGAAGGCCAGTCAGATTTCTGTCAATTCGATGGTGAATCAACCTGAGAATTCTGTCCTCGGCAGCAGCAAGTCACTCCACATCAATTCGAAAATTGCTGTCTAGAAAGGATATGGATTTTCTGCTATAGCCGACCCTTGTTCAACCACATCGCTCACTCGGCTTTGCAGAAACCAAGCGGTGCCTGAGTGAAAGTTGCAGGCAAAATCTGAAGCAACCAAGTGCGAATTTCACTGTCTCGTTCACCCCAGCATAATCGCCCAGATCTTAGCAACATCCCCACCAAGTTTCAGGCGAATCCGACCAGCCATCGTGAAGAACTCTCTCCCAGTCGGAAATCTGTGTGCTATCGCCGGTGCAACCAATCGCTGTTACTTTTCCGATCAGTTTTTGGTCCAGCCCAATCATTTCAGTGGATTCCTGATTTGCCCATGGTCAGTTTGATTCATTACTAGAGTTCGAATTAATTGGCAAGGGTATTCCCATCATGTGGGCACTAAATCAAGTTAAGGAGAGGGCGCAGGCTGCAACCGTTACACGTCGCAGCCTCCTCTTGAGCTCCCCATCTTAAAAGACTAGAGTTACAAATCCCTCCACCGAGTGTCTCTTCAGCCATTCACCTCCACTCACACCATCATCAGCCATCATTGAGGACTTAAGGTACGTATTCAATTTCCTTAGCTAGGGAGACCCTTCTCAAACCTCTTAGCCTCTTCACCTCTCATAACCAACCCTTTCCACTTCAGATAAGCCTTAATCAACCTCCACCTCATGCTAACTCCTCCTCCTCGTCATTACTAGCCTTCACCCATCATCAGTGAACCACTCCCCTCGCATGTCTCTTGACTTAAACCCCTTAGCCTAACTGATCCTAACAATTAGTGTCATCTTCTCTCGTGTAACTCTCCACCCTCTCTCGCACAACCCTTCACCTATCTCTAAGTCATAACCGACCCTCTTAGCAATTAACCTCCATCTCACGTCTAGACCAAGCCCACTCCACTACCGAACCACTTTCAACTAGACCTAACCTGCTTCACCTAAACCGAGCCTACCTAAACCTATACCAAGCTCACCACCTTGTTCAGAGATCGGCTTGTCTCCTTGGAGTCAAACTAGTTAGGTTCCCTCTCCAAGGATTGGTCGTGTGCATCTCAGTTCACCACCACCACTTCATCGGACAACCTCTTCTTGCAGCCTCCATTGCTGCACCCTTCCACCGAACATAGTCATAAGCACCAAGGCGACTTCAGCCAGGCGGGCCGAGCCCCTGCCTCCATCCGGGCACTCCTTCGTCACGTTGCTATCTCTCTTGGCCGTCCGAGGCCTGCAGCAACCACACTCCATCCATCAGGTGTAGCAGGCAGCCCCAGTGCCATCCCCTTCCATTGCCGGGACACTCCATCTCTCTCAGCCAGCTTCCACCAGTCCACAAGCCATCCTAGGCCAGGCGGGCCTAGCCTCCTTGCTAAGAGATATCTGAGAGTGGCTTTGCCACCGGCTTTCTCTCGGATCTATTGCTGTTTAAGTCGATCTCTCATTGGCTAGGTAACTTCTCAACATCCTATAGAACGGGGTTATAAGTGTAATTCTTTTCTAAACCAGGCTCTAGACAATTGTTACTATCGGTAGTCCCTCCAAGGCACCTTGCCAAGACACGGCTCCTGATAGCCAGACCACCAAAGGGAAAGGGCATGGTTTGGCCGTTCTATGGATGAATGGTTTGTGAATGAATGTTGAGTGAGTTGTGAGAGTTAAATTTGTATCGCTCACGTTTGTACAAGCCTTGATCCCCTTAGTGTTGTAGTATAATTTAAACCATGGGTCTGGGAAAACACACTTGTATCTTTTACCTAGGGTACTATTAAGTTGGGGTTGCTGTCTAGTGGGGATATATTTGATTAAGTTTGGACTTTAGGCTCCCGCGAGTTGATTCTAGACTTGGGATCTATTCTCGGGCGTAGCAATCGCTAGCCAGGTCTAGGTTCCCACCATGCAACAAGTTCTAAATTTGAAATTACACTGGATATGGATCTAAATTTGATCTGTCAGCATAAAAGATCGGAAAGCCTCCCACTATATTCAACTGACATTCTCCAAAATCAAATAAATCCCCTTGATCTCCTTGCCCTTATGAGTCGTTCAGAGATATTTTATGAGCATCCCAGGAATCTTGGTTCATTACGCAATAGAGAGATGCAAAAAAACAGTCCACCACATTCCTTTTCGAACACCTTATACCTTGCTTACAATCTTTTCAGGAAAGAGATTCCGTTGTACAAATCACTCTTCCTTTAGATGGGACCTGGGAATTTGGTTCTTTGAGATTTGGATAGGAAATCTTTTAAATTTTACGAAGCAGGGATCTGGTCAAGCTTCCAATTTTTACTAATGCTACTCCATGCCGCACCTTATTTCTTTTATGTCTATCTATTTATTGCCACAACCATGAGATCCCATGTACCCACCTATCGATTCCAATCACATATGAAGCATATGTCATCGATAATCTGTCAATCATTCGCTACCCAAACTTCAATTTTAATTCAAATTCCAATATCATTAGGCATTTGGTAAGAAAAATTGTGTGCTCTTTGAACACATTTTCTTAATAAACACACGTTATGTTCTTATTTTGAGAAAATGATCCAATCACGGTTATCGTTCCTAAATTAAGCAATCAAATGCCAGAAGTAAGTAATTATATCATATTTCCTAAACAAAACATAGCATTCTTGAAACACATGTTCTAAAAATGTTCTGTGTTCCAAGTGCATAATATTCTCTTTTAGTAGTCTACTTAGACATAATATCAGGTATTACTTAACCAATTCTCCTTCTCTTGTGGCGTCTGTTAGGAATTTGGCCCGAATCACCGAATTTCAATGATGTACCATTAAGAGGGAAAGGAACGTGCATGGAAGGGCCAAACTACAAAACATCCAACTGCAACAGGTTTAAATTTATGCTCTAATTTGAAATCACATACCTATATCCAAAATAGAGCTGATGGGCGAACTTCGACTCAGGAAGGTGATCGATGCTTGGTATTATAACTCATTCGGGGTGGCAAAAGTCCCCGAGTCAAACGGGCCCAGTACGCTGATGAGCTCGCCCAGGGACATAGTGGGGCATGGAAGCCACACCAAGTCGACCGCAGAGGGCTAGCACCATCGTGCACAACGTGACCTACTGCGGGCTGGGGCAGGGAGTGGCTAGGGGTGGGTCGTCGACAAGCCGACTGGAAATCTATAAGACGTGTTTGGAGGAGGGATGTTTTGGGGTGGACCCGCTCAAGGGGATAGTCGATGCTGTCAGGACAGGGTGCACATCATCTTTTTATAATGTATTTTCTGTTTCTCTTGCAATCTCTCAACCTCGATCATCTTTGCCCAACTCCCTCTCTCGCTAATATTTCCCAATCGCTTCCACCATACTTGAGTCTCATGTTCGCTCATCATTGGACGCTGTAGCGGAAGACCTGGGAGATTGATCGGCATCATCACCTCGTTGTGAGCAACGGAAAGCCATCACTCGAATGAGGGTTTCACACAACCCATGGAACAAACGAGCGAGGGTTTGGACAACTATCTCTCTCTCTTTATAATGTATTTTCTGTTTCTCTTGCAATCTCTCGACCTCGATCATCTTTGTCCAACTCCCTCTCTCGCTCAATCTTTTGATATTTCCCAATCTCTTCCACCATTCTTCAGTCTCGTGGTCGCTGATCATTGGACGCTGTAGTGGAAGACCTGGGAGATCGATCTGCATCATCACCTCGTTGTGAGCGACGGAAAGCCATCACTCGAATGAGGGTTTCACATAACCCGCGGAACAAACGATCGAGGTTTGGACAACTATATCTCTCTCTTTATAATGTATTTTCTGTTTCTCTTGCAATCTCTCGACCTCGATCATCTTTGCACAACTCCCTCTCTCGCTCGATCTTTTGATATTTCCCAATCATTTCCACCATTCTTGAGTCTTATGTTTGCTGATCATTGGACGTTGTAGCGGAAGACCTGAGAAGATCGATCGGCATCATCACTATCAGGGATTAGATTCCACCTCAGACTGAAACGCCTTACGATAAGCTTTTTTATAACATTGTGTATAATATGTACATTTGTGATACTTATATACATGTTCATATGGATACATATTATATTATACATGTAATATGTATATAAGACATATATGCATGTATATGTATAATTTGTACATATGTAATGCTAATAGATGTTATATATATTATAAGTATTTTTAGATGTACACATTTATATATGTATATACACATATATATGTGTATAATGTTATACAATAAGAATATATGTACACATATATAACTTTGTATATATTATAGGTAGATACATGTGAGAACATACAATATGTATACACTTATGAATATGTACTACAATATGTATATAAAATATATGTATGTTATGTGTATATTATATATGTAATACATTGTACCAATGTACATATAATATGTTACAGTAAAAATATATTATATGTACAGGTACATATATATAATATATGTATATATGTTATTTATAGTAATATGTTATACGTTTATATTATATATACGTACATATGAGTACATACAATATATATATAAAATATATGTATGTTATGTGTATATGTAATACATTGTACCAATGTATATATAGTATGTTACAATACAATATATTATATGTATACATACATATATATAATATATGTATATATGTTATGTATAGTAATACGTTATATATAGATATGTACACACACACATATATATGTATGTATACACATATACATTATATATACGTATATAATAGGTATAATTTCAGCATATAGGTACCTATACACATATATGTACGTTTGTATATATACGTTAATACATATGTGTATGTATGTATGTAACACATATATGCAAACATATGGACATACACGTTCATACTATATATATGTGCGTATTAATATTATTTTATACATATATCTGTGTATGTACATACATATATATATGTATACATGCATATAATATACACATATGTACTTATAATGAATGTATGCATATAATATACAAATATGTACTTATAATGTATGTACATATAACATATATGCATATATATATATATATATGTATTTACGTAATACATACATATACATCTAACATATATATGTACATTAGTGTAAATATATAGATATATATTACATACATATATTAATATCTATATATAAATATATACAATGTCTACTACCATACATATGTTATGTATGCATTATATATATTATATTATACATGTGTATACGCATATTACACAACACTATATGTACATATATATATATATACATAATATATACATTTGTACGTGTGTACATTAGCATATATGTATATATATTATATGTATGTATAAATATTTATATATAGATATATAGCATATATGTATGTATATTATATATATGTATAATGTACAAAATTTATAATTATAAATGTCTAAGTGTATGTGCACTATGGAAAGATTATGCTGTTTGTAGGCCTTGCGTCTTAAAGTTCATAGATCTCAAATCAAATCTCATCCCTTCTAACTTGAGATCAATGATATGTAGATATATATTACATACATGTATTAATATCTATATATAAATATGTACAATGTATAATACCATGTATATGTTATGTATGCATTGGACGTAATATATATATTATATTATACATGTGTATACGCATATTACACAACACTATATATATATACATTTGTACGTATATACATTAGCATATATGTATATGTATTATACATATGTATAAATATTTATATATGGATATATAGCATATATGTATATATATTATATATATGTATAATGTACAAACTTTATAAATATATATGTGTTTGTGCACTATGCAAAGATTATGTTGTTTGTAGGGCTTGCGTCTTAAAGTTCTCATATCAAATCTCATCCCTTCTAACTTGAGATTAATGTATTTAAAAGATAGTGGTGATCATAAGGGGTGTTTGATGGCACTTCAAACTGGAATTAGAATGAAAACTCTAGTTCTAGTTTGATTTTAATTTGATAGTCTAGGGTTTTGAGTCTAATTTTGAAAATGATGTTTTTGACAAAATCACAATTTAAAGTTTAAAATTGATGAAATAAAACTATGATGACGTGCTCAAAGAAAAACGAATAAATTATAAATTTAAGGAATCATAATTCCACCCCTCAGAATAGAATCATGATTCCTAAATTTTGATTCAAGAATGAAACTATAATCTTAAAACATCAAATCTTTGATTGAGGATTCAATTCCCATTTCCTCGAAAAAGAAAATTTATTTACCTAATTATGCAATTCCGGCCTTGTCAAACAACCCATAAACAATCGTTTTCAAATTTGCTATTTGTCAAAACAGTAGATTTAAGCTAAATCCTTTGTTAAACAAGATACAATCGAGAGAATCCAAAAACTGACCACCATCTAGACACATCTCTCTAAGAACATGGCCCCCCTTGATTGGAGGGGTCATTTCCCGGATCCCATCCTTCTTATGAGATAAACAACTCATAAGTTTGATCTATATCAAACGCAAACAGAGAACCTTTCTATGGTTTTACCACACTAGACCCACGAAGAAACATTTTGAGTCCACTGGACCACAACAGATGGAAAAGAAAAGTGAAAAATGGGTTGACCATATCCAAGTGCACACATCATATGACGATTTTTGTGTGTGTTTTTTTTTTGTTGTATTTTTTCTCACATTTCCAAGTCGAATTCAACCTTGCTCGCCCCATCCATACTGTAATATTGGATTGGGACTCGTCATTGTATTTGACCCTTCCGTTTTTTTTCTTTTTGTTTCTCTCCTTTTGCCGTTTCAGGAAGACAGGAAAGAGGAAGAGCGACTGACATCCGCTCAGAGAGGAGAAAAGTGGGGAGAAGGAATAGGAGAAAGGGGAGAGAGGGAAACATGATCAGAGAAGGGAGCCATGGTTTCCACCAGGTGCATCTCTTATCGGTGAAGCTTTCTATGCCATCGCCGGTGCCAAGAAGCAAGCATCTCAAGGTATTCGGATGAAGCAAACCTTGCCCAAATCTTATTTGTTATTGTTTACCTATTCTTGGGTTTGTTGTCGACTCCAACATCTCATTTATGTGTTTTGTGGTTTTCTTAGGGGTTGTTTTCTTCAGGGCTTGATTTTGGGAATCAGGCGGAGAACTTGTTTTTCTTTGGGGGTTGATTTGGTGGAATCAGGCGGAGAAATCTCATCCAAAAGGGGTGCGGCCGCACCGAGGGGTGATGTGCCCAACTCAAAGGAATTGGTGCCATCATCTTCACGATACCAGCTCCCCTCTGACCCGGCGACCAGTTCTATGGAAGATCCGGCACCAGCTGAAACCCCAGCTTCCAATGCAGATGCCGCAGTCGACAAACCAGTAATGATGCCACCTCCTTCACCCGGTTTGTATCCCGAGTTCTACTTGTGCTACTTGGGAGAATGATAATTGTGATATCAGGCCTTCAGGAATCCTTTTTCCGTTTTGCTTATTGTGGGATATGGATTTTGCATCGGAGAATTTGAACACAGTGCCATCGACATGGAATAATAGTTCGATGAAAGGGATGCCTAATTTGGAAAGGACGCCTAATTTGGAAACATCGACTGTATGGGGAATACTTATGTCATAGTATCTGCCGGTATTTTCCCCAATCCACTTCATGATTGCTGATCGAGTACCTTGTTTTGCTGCTTCTCTTGACTTCGGCTTTAGGTCATTTATTGGGAGGTTTTTAGTGCCACAATTTGGTCAGGTTTCAGTCGTAGGCATCAGGTGGATTGGTTGCATGTAGTTCTGATTTCATCAACTAACATGGACTGGAGGTCTCTTCAGGGATTTCTGTGTTTATAAAGTATGGTGCCTTCATTTCAATTAAGTTGTCATGCTCGTCAAGAACGTTAGTGTTGTATGTTGTTGCTGTGGATAGGAAATTTTGGAAGTCTATGTTTGTTTCAGGTGAAACAGTTTCCTCAGTTGTTAGCTTCATCATTTTTTTTTCTCTGACCTGGATTCAAGAGTTTTGAGATTCGCCTCATCACTTGGTCATGTTTCCCAGGGTAGAAGCTAAACTCTAGGGTTATCATTTGTAGTCAACGAATGAAAAACAGTTCTCTAAGTGGTGTAGCTTGGTACAGGTGTTTCATAGATATCTCAAACAGGAAGCAAGTCAACATATCATGCAAAGGGCAGCATAAGGTCATGGTAAGAAGTAGGTAGATGACATAAATAAAGTCAAGTCCATGACACCTCCATCTATGACGACATTGTGTTTGGATGTTTTCTGCTAATGCTTTATTAGTTTGTGGTCAAAAACATATTTTGCAAAGTCCTCATGTAACCAGGGCATAAGACTGATCAACTTTGCTGGATAGTTGTACATTTAGAGTCTAACAGAGTCCAATCCTGTAGTTGTCATTATCATGCACTTGATGATTTTACACAATCCGCCACATAGGATAGATTTATCCCAGGCTACATTTGGGGAAAGATAAGAACTTAACCTAAACCATTTGTAAAACTTTCAATCAGTTGAGGACTCAAACATTTATGGAAATCGTCACTATTAAACCAACCTTTCGTATAGAAGTCCCTAGGAGAGTTGGTGAAGTTCATTTTTCTACCCAGCCAACCTATGCTATTTTGCATTCACCCTCTTCTTTAAAGTAGAATTCCTTCCTCTTGGTGATATACCATTTGATGTTAAGAATTTTCGTAAAAGTGATAATTTTCAGTTTTGCTTAAAAACATTTTAAAAGTGTCTTCTCACACAATGATGTGGCTTTTCTTTAGTCTTAGTACCTCCTTGAGCAGAAGGATAAAATTTCAAATTTTTGTTGCCAAACAATGGAAGAGGAAAATTGAAAAGATCTTGAATATGAGCAGTAAGGAAAGGTCATGTGAAGTTGGGAAAGTTGAGACTAGGAAATGCTATTGACTCTGGTAATCAAGCATTTATAAGGATTGAGTAGGAAGATATCTTGAGAGAGAAGCCAAAATGCTTTGTAAGATCTTGGTAAGTGCAAAATGAGAGTTGAGAGATTGGCTCGGGGCTTGTGTAGTCATTCCTCTGGGTCAGTAATCAAGAGTACCGGGTAGGCATATAGGTGATTTATGCCTATACCGCGAAGATAACGACTTATGAACCTTTGGCTCATCGAAAGCCTGCAAGATCAAGCGGGTTTGATACGTGACAAACTACAATGACCACCAAAGCGATGGAGCTTCTAGTAGCCTTTGGTGAGGTATTCCCAAAGGTGAAGGTCGGCCTAAAAAAAATCAAGAAAAAAATTAAAGGCAAAAGCTGAATGGAAGAGAAAGAAATAAAAAAAGAAAAAAAAGTAAAAGGTGTTTGCCAAGAGATGAAAGGCATGAAGGCTGAACTCGCAGAATTGAATGTGAAAATCTTGGTAGATGTGCGGTACTAGGGTCAACACGAGCACTCATGCTTATTAGTTAAATTGATCATTTTTAACTATTTCAAACTAAAACTTGACATCTCTAGTCATAGGAGGAACTAACCAGTCTCCTTCGGTCTTGACTATGTTTGTCATTTCATTCCCATCCCTTTGGCCTTGAAAATGTTGGCGATTCCATTACCAAACCATTAGTCCATTCATGTAATAGATGAAACTCCTGAACATAGTCAACTCATGTTGAGTGTGACGAATTTCATTTCTTTGTCTCAAGATGCATATCATTTTGGATAAGTGATTAAGCTGGCCCATTATTCCATCTTAAACCGAGTGTCTTCAACATAACCCAGACTTAGGGTTGAGTCTGTCATGGATCACTTCTTATCTCTTTTCAAAAGGACCAATCAATTTTGTAGTCCATTTTGAACTGTGACATTTTTGAAAGATTCTATTCATCGAAGTTGCATGGGTTTTGGGTTTTATGTCCTCAGGTCCTTCATGGTTTTAGACGAGCATAATGCTCAGTTTCTCTTGTATCACGTTAGTGTCAGATTAGTTGAATAGATCCTTTAGTTAGCTATTGCACATGTCCAGCGGTTAAGGTCATTGCTTTGATTTGTATTCAGTAGGATCCTTTTTTGATTTAGTTTGATTATTTAGTTTTGTTGAGTTGGGCAATTGTTTTCTGCTTTAATGGCTTCCTGCATAGTGTCATGTTTAGTTTTACTTTCATTGTGACGCCCACCTGCTATTGCAGAGGCGATGAGATGAATAGGTCCCTGCTATTCTAGGGAACATGGCGAACGGCAACCAGACGACCTCGATGGTGACTGGGAGCAATGAAGAGCAAGCAGTCCATGGCGATGGCGAGCAGGGGCGATCGTTGCTAAGAAATCACGTCAATGGAAAGTGAAGAACCATTACTGAGCAGAGGCCTTAGCTGCAGCGAACTGAGCGAATGATGATGGCAATATTACATTGGAGGATGGAAGAGGAAGAGAGTGAAGAGAGAAAAAGAAAAAGAAAATGACAAATCAATGAGGAAAAGTAAAGCAATAAATATCGGTTTCTCGTGCTAACGAGCCGAGTTGGATAAGCGAGCCTAAACAAACTCGACTTGGCTCGATAACATAAGATGAACGATCAACTAAAGCCTGGCTCATTGAGTAGAAAAGCTAGCTCGAACTCGAGTTCGAGCCGAGCTTTAACGAACCGAGTTCAAGTTGCTTGGCTCATTGTTCACCCTTATTTAGAAGGATATAGAACCTTGAATTATTGTTACATGAATCTGCCTCAATTTTTGGGTAGATTCATGGGATGCTTATAAAGCGTCCCTACTGCAAATAACCCCTAAAAGTTCCTTTAATTCATGTATCTCAACTTTTAACTCAATCATGTAAATGACTAATTTCTCTATGACTTCACATTTTCTTGAGTTTTTTTTGTAGTTTAGAGGCATAACTTAGGTTGACCAACATATGCATGTTGATACATCCCCCTTTCTAGAAGCAACTGATCATGTATCAAAATCATTCCAAGAAATGTGCTTAAGAAAGAAAACGCAACTAGAAAATTCTACCAGGCATAAATTCCAGCTTAATTCCCCATTTAATTATTTTCAAGAAATTGTACCTTGTTTTTGGTCAACAAGATGTATAATCTCGAATTAATACAAAACAAAGTGATGCATAGACTCGAAGAAATTAGATGCACCACAAATGATAAATATCAAACATTTGAGCACGATTAGAAAGTGGAAGTATCAAGATTAATCTTGCTTGCTTTTTGCAATTGTATATAGGCAAGGGTCGAACCGCAGTTGAAATACGATTTTACATATTTTTTTATATTGGTTATTTTAAAATTTTTAAAACTTACATATCAAATTTTGTTTTTTTATATTTTCTAAACAAGAACACGTGATAGAGAGTATTTTGATCAACACGTCAGATGGCCATTGCATGCATTGTTGTAAGGCATATCGTTCGTATCGAAGTAAAACAGTCCGAGATACAGGATCCACAATAAGCAAAACAAAGGGGACGAAGGGGATTAGTTCGGTGGTCCCTCTGTACCCACTCTTTGCAGAGAGCGTGTTCCAACTCCACATATGGTTCCACGGGCCCAGAGGTGCCGTGTTTGACTACAATTCCCTTTTTCTTTGTTTGTCCATACCGACAAAACCTATCGCGCAACTCAGAGAGTTGTTCCGTGAGCAACAAAAAAAACAGTGGTGAACCGCCCTTCCCAATTCAAACAACCCTCTTTCGGTATTCAACACGGATCGGTGTACTGAATCGTCACAAACAGTACAAAACGGAGTCTATCAAGTACAGAACTCCTTCGTCGGACGGTACTGATTCCACGTAGGTCAGAACGTCCTTTTATTATCTAGACAAGTCCAGGAAACCATCCCTGCTCTAAATTGAACAGACCCATTGAACGAGGTAGATCTCTCTATTGGCCTCTATAATATGAAATCTCTCTCTCCCTCTCTATATCTTTCTATATATATATATATATATATATATATATATATAATATATATATATACATATATACATATATATATATAACATATAATCAAAAGAAGTGAACACAGAATCTCAAATTGTGTCTAATTACTCAACTGAAGATGAAAAGTGAAAACAGACTCATCTTGTATACTCAAAACACGAAAAATGTACACTTTGTTCATGTTCTTTACGGAAGACAAAAAGATAATAAGAAAAAGCAGTGGAAAAGGACACTAGTGTCATAACGTGAGGAGGTTAGCAGGCAGCAGGGCCGGAGCCACGCCGTACCAAGAATCCAATCTGAGACTCGACCCGCTCGAGCTCACTGCTGAGCCATCACGGCCAACGACTGGGCGACGTTGTCAGAGATGCAGCCATCGACGTCCACCCTAACCAAGCCAGTGCCGACGATCTCATGAGCCAAGACACAGGCCGTCGTTTCCAGCGAGCTTGAGCTTGGGGCCCAACCACTCCACCACCTCCTTCCAGAACGGCACCTGCCCGCTGAGCCGGTTGTAGCAGAGGTCGAGGTCGTGAATCAAGGGACGCCCACCGAGTCCAGATGGTATGGCCCCAGTGAGCCCGTTGTGGTTTAGGGACAGGTAGGTCAGGTTGCGCAGGCGAGCCACGGAAGCCGGGATAGTGCCGACGAGCCAAGTCGAGGCTGACCAACCCCGCCATATGGGTCCAAGCCCTTTAACTCCCGCGGTGATGCTGGAGTCTCAATAGATATGTTGTTGATGCTCAAATCGAGCTTAGTCGCCTTTGAGAGTTGGCTGAGCTCCGATGGAGTCAAAAGAAATTGAATGGAGGGGCACTTGTTTAAACAAACTCAAATCTGGTGGATATATATATATATATATATATATATATATGTAAAGCAGTAAATATTTAAGATTTCACACCAGCCACAATGTGGCTATGCTACTGGTCCTGGCTGAGGTCAAGGACGATGAGCTAGGTGTTCTTTTGAAATTTTCAAACTTAAAACCTAAGTAACCCGGACTCTTCTATTTTACTGCCGCACCCGAGTTACATCGAGTCGTGTGCGCACCAGACATGGGCGCAGCTCCAACTCATACCCGAGCCCAATTAGAATGCCATATTACTAAATGACTTATATAATATATGTTGTTATGATATTTTAGTATGCAATACAATTATTCAAGTATGTTATGTACATTGATAACTTAATTATAATAACAATATATGCATGCTTATTCTGTTATATATATAGTAAATTAATAAAAATAATAATAATAAAATACCCTTACCACACCGCCGCACTTAAATTTTTTATAATGTGCCGCTCCGGCACCCACACCCACATCGGCAACCGCACCCACACCCCCCACTAGGTGATAGAGCTTAAAACCAAAGAAAGAAATTAGGTCAAATGGGGAGTTGGTAAGCAACTTAAAAGAGTCATACTCGAAGTGTGGCTTGTCTATCGAATTGAGTACAAGCTGACCTTGTATTGCTAAACACGAGCTCGAGCCAAGCTGAACGAGCTTAATTTTGACTCGGCTCCTATATAGCCCTACAAGTGGGTCAAGTGTGTGCTGAAGTGGTGTGAGGTTCCTGTAGGTATACTATCAACACCCTCAAATAACATTCCTTGCGCTTCATCTAACACCCTACGAAAATAAGCAGTGCACACTTCAAGAATCTGTCTACTCTGTACATATTCAGTGCCATCATACTCTATACTTCTAATCTTTCGTTTAGCTTGCCTAGACATAGCCATCTCATGGAAAAAGGAGGTGTTCTTATCCCCCTCCGCAAGCCAACGAGTACACGATCTTGGTTTCCACATTACCTCTTCCATGAGAAGGGCCTGAGATAGTTGCTTCCTCACTCTGTGTTCCACATCAATCGCACCTTCCACCCCTTGTTCCATATGCTCCCTGCATTCCTCTAGCCGGCTTTAAAGGGTGGTCATGTTGTCACTAAAATTACCAAAAGAATGTCTGTTCCAATGTAGAAGAGCCTTACGCAGGTGATTAAGCTTAAGAAGGAGGTGCATCATTGGGCACCCCGAGCCTCACCTCTCGAAGCTTCAAGCTTCACTACCTTACCTTCCCTGTCCATGAACCAAGGCTTAAAGAATCTAAACGGCTTCTGACCCCGTGTATCATCATTATTGTCCTTGGACTGATATAGAAGCACACTTTGATCGGATGTGGCTGACGTCTGGACCTTAAGCCTGCCTTCTCAGTCATTGTTAACCATGCACCAATCCAGCTTACACTGCACTAAGTCTTGCCTTTGTCTATGGTTCGACCACGTAAACCTCTTGTTACTATCTTCAACCTCCTTTAACCTGCAAGCATAAACAAAGCGATTGAAAGATAGGCAGGAAGCAGGTAACAGAGCAGAACCCGAGTTATTTCGGCTGTTGAGCATGGCATTGAAATCACCAATTAACATAACCGGTCCTTCGACTCTAGAAACAAGGGCCTCTAGTTTGTAAAGGCTTTGCAGCCTTTCCCCAAACCTAGGAGGCAGGTACACACCAAAAACTACAAAGACTTTGTCATTTGCCAGCCTACGAAAAGAAACACCAACCCAATTATGATCAACAACCAGAGAAGTAGCTTCCATTTCCTCCTCTTTCCAAACATATAATATTCTCACCTCACCATCAGTACCTTCAACGTTAGACACAAATCTATTGTTGTGGTATCTTTCCATAATTATCTTCATTCTATGATTGGTAATCATCGAATCAAGAACAAACCCAACAAAAGGATTAAACTTATTGAGAATCAGACTTAATTCTTGCTGTGCAGGCCTCTTCGCAAGGCCTCTAATGTTCCAGCTAAATACTTTCATGATTTAAAATGTTGATAGCCTTTACCCTTGCTCCGTCAATTCCGAGAGCCCTGCCACTAGCATTCTCTTCATTATCTTCCACATTTGGAAGGTTTATAAGTGCCTGATTCATATTGTCAGCCACCTTTTTCCGCTTCTTGGAACCATTATATCGGTGAACAATTGCATCTTCCAAACTAATCACAGTGGCTGGTGGGTGACCTTTCTTGCCCTTGCTGGCAAACCTGGTTGATTTTCTTGTCCCCCTCTGACTAGCATCAACTACTTCAATGTGGCTTCTCACAAGGTCAGAACCCTGATCAGTGCCCTCCTTCATATTCAAACTATCATCCTTCTCCTTGCCGAAGTAAGAATCATTAGCCCCAGCTGCGAACATGAATTTGATTGGAGGTACATGATCATCCAGGTTGTTAGTGGCGGTCTGTTGTAGACAAAGGAAAGGGTTGGGAATCCCTTCATCAGCGTTTTCAGTCTTTCCTTCCTCTGGCATGCTCTGCGAAGAGTCCCTCCCCCCTGTTGTCCCTCCTTTATTAAAGTTTTTCCTCACCTGGCTACCCTCTCTCTCTACCTTTTTCTGCTTTATGCCCCCATCTCCAATATCAGAAGCCAGCCTAGTTCTCAGACCTGGGTCAGTCTGATTACCATTCCCTGCATCATTCTTAAGCTGACTCCCAAGTGAGGCAAATCTATTTGCTTGTGTGTCCCTTCTCCCAGAGTCATTTTTCTGCATCCCACCTCTTTGTTTCTTAATGACCAGAACTATACTCCAAACTTGCTCCTCAGCCCCTGACGTTTCTGCTTTACCCATATTCTTACATGCATCCTCGTAGTGTGAAGTAGTGCCACAAACACATCAGTAATGAACCCTAGATTCGTATAACACTTGTTTTGATATCCTGTTTCCCTTGGCTTCAACGATGATTTTGGGCACCGGTCTGAAATCAAGTGGAACATCCATGCACACCCGAGCAGAACCTAGTTTGTCCCTGTGCATCGTGCATTCATCTGCTCTAATGAAGGAGGCACCCATCCCCCTAGCAATAGCTTTAAAGCTATACGAATTCCTAAACAAAACTGGAAGTTGAGGAAGACGAATCCACAAAGGGATCGATTCCTTTTCATTCAGGCGTAATTCTGTACCTGGCTTCCAACGACTGGTAATCAGAAGCCGACCCCCAACTACCCATTTTCTGTACATTACCTCTCTGAGCTCTTCCTCAGAACTCACCTGCACCAAGAATCTCCCACTCCCAATAACAGAAAATGTTGGACTGTTTACATTAATCCAAAGCTTACGCAAGGCCTGGAAAACATACTGTAGTCCATGCCCGTGCTCATTCTACCTCCTTAAAAGCCAGCTACTACCGCAAACCGATATTGCTCCTCCATTTTCTGGTACCCCTCAGCAGGGAAGACCACCGTGGGTTCATCCCCAGATCTGTCCACAGTCGCCGCTGGGCACTCCTGAAAATCCAACTCCTGGCTACCAGGAACAACACCTGCCCACCCTTTTAACTTCCTCGTTTGAGGGGTGGTTGGAGCATCACCTTCGCCCTGCTGCATATCCTTGTCACCGCTATCTTCTTCCATTCCGTGCAGGTTGGAGTTGTCGCACTTTGCTAAGCTCCTTTGGGTTGCTCCATCCGTGCTCCCCAGGTCTGGAAACTCACCCCTATTGTCGAGATGCATCAGTCCGCCGATTCCCATCTCCCCAGCGAGCTTTCCCTTTCCCACTCGATGCCCTAATCTTCTCCCCTCAGAGCTTCTCTCTCCTTCGATTTCCATCCGCCTGGCGAGCACCGGGGGTTCCCCTCCAAGCTTTCCCTTCCCCACGCGATGCCCTAGCCTGCTCTCCCCTCAGAGCTTCTCTCTCACATCTCTAAGGGAGCCTTGTTCATCTAGTTGGAACAGTCCTTGCTGCTAATCATTGAGGCCTGTTGGTTTTGCTCGTCTACTAAGTTGCTGTCGAGCTCTCTCTTTATTCATTCTTTGATGTTCTTGAGAGAAGATGGACTCTCAATATATAGAGTGCAGGCCAGACTATTTTAGGTAAGATAGTCTCGCAAATCCTGCATGATAAACAAAGTGTCAAGAAAAAAACGATCAGATCTCTTATCAAGATCTGTTATTGTTATGCAGACTACATTTTAGGTGGTTAATGATTGGGATAGAAATGATAAGAGTAAATCAGCAAAACGTGGTTTTACGGATATTCAAAATAAGAATATTGCTGAAGACGTTGAGGATCTTGATGTCAATGAAAAGACGAGAATTAAGGAAGACGTTGAGGATCTTGATATCAACTGAAATTACTTAAAAGTGAGACATGGCAGATTTGTTCCGTTATAACCTTCCTTTTTGTAATCCTTCATCCACTCCAAAAATTGTGGATCATGTAAATGTAAGTGAGAAATATTTTTTTAGTACCCTCAATTTTTCAAGAAATTGTGTATTATCATGATCTTGTATACCAAAAATCTTGTAAGCGATAACTTTTTTTTGTACTATATATATGTTGTCCAAAGGAATCAATAAAAACAAGTTCTCTCCAGCTTTATCTTTCGCGCTTCCTCTGAATAAGTTTTCTCATGTTATCAGAGCAAAACAAGCTTTTCCAAAAAAATCCAAGCTTTTGTAGAGAGGTCCTTCAGACACCTGGAATTGGAATAATCTTCTGCTCGACAGCTAGAATCGCCTGAAGAATCAGCGCCGGCCTTCCTCTCTGCTGCGTGATACACCTTTGTCTCCAGCAAATTATTCCAGAGAACGGTGGGAAAGGAAGTCAGGGGAGGGCCCTTTTTCGCCGGATTCTTCCTGTACTCTGGCAGCAACACCTATCACCGGAATTTCTCAGGGTCGACTGAATTTCTCTGCTGTGGATGTTAGTGATGAGCCTGTTGCAAATCTCCTCTCGGCAGCTCTTGTTCTCAGCCTACAGGTTCAGCTCGACAGCAGGTTCTCTCAACCCTTCACTGAAGCACAAACTCAGGCAGTCATATTTGCTTCTGTTCAAAGGCTTTGGTTTCTTCTCTGATTTAAGACAGCAAAAGAGCATCTCCAGCGGAGGAAAGAGGGAGGAAACAGAATTTGGGTCTATTAGGGAGGAAACAGAATCATCTACACAGACTTGTCATATGAGTATATATTTGCTTTGCAATGGGAGGAAAATTTAATATTACTCACATAGTTGATTTCTTGAAGAACAATTCCTCCCTCTTCCATCGGTTCTCCCTATAGCGCTCTGGCAATAGCTTGGAATGTGCATCGATTCCACAAAAATACTGGAAATTTAGGAACCCTAATCCAGATTGGCACTCCCATATTCTCCTCAATCAATAAGGAGCATCTTGGATCCCATCTGCTTGCAGCCATCACTCTTCCACCCAGTTTCCATTCTCCCCTTCTAAAAACTACCCTGAGTTCGTCCTCATTGTGAACCCTTCCAAACCAGTCATTTCTTTGCTAGTTTTCATTCCATCCAAACAACAAGAATCCTGAAAGTTATTTGTTAATGGAGGAGAAAGAATCAAACCTGATGAGGACTCACGGTTCTCCCCTTCGATTCTTTTTGTTATCAATTGATTCTCCATCTCCTGCTCTATCTTCTAAGTCACACACCAGCTGGTTGTCTTCAAGTTACTCCGCAATTGCTGGTCTCCTATAAATCAATCTCTGCGTTCCAATCATTCTGGGTCTAACGTTCCTTTTCAACTTCCATTTGCCTATGGAGAAACCGAAACTTGTTATCCCCCAATTCTGGTTCTGCTTTTGATCTGGGTCTCTCCTTTATTAACTCCTGACGTAATGTTAGATCTTCAATTCCTTCCACCCATCTTTCTTTGCCACACCCTCTTGAGAAGAAACCACCAATTGATTAACTCTACACCGACTTGCCATATGAATATATATTTGCTTTGAGGAGTAATTGGCTATCGAGTTCTTCTTTGGTGTTCTTTGACCGGACTACCACACCTAACATCACATTAAAGAAGCTCTAATCTTTAGTTGGGTTCCTTGTTTGTTGATATATTAGGCAGCTAGTTATAGCCATGACTACCATTTACGTTTCTCCAAAGTTCAAAAACTAAGATAAAAATAGAATTTCATTGGCATTTGCATGGATCAAATATCTATTCTATGGAAATTTAACTGTTCAACCAAGTTTGTTAGTTATGCATAGTACCTTGTTTAGAAATGGTTGCTCGGTTATGCTGGAACTTTTGAATTCATGAAAGAACTTTGGGATTAATTTGAGGCAAATAATGCATCCTGTTGCTGCTTGATTAGGACCAAGAAACAAACATTCAGCAGTCGATGGCAGAATCACCACCAAATTTCTCAGAACAAAAGTGAAAGAAATGCTCTCTGTCATTTGATTGTCTTACCTTCTTAGTCAAAAGCAGAATTTATGTTGCATGAACAGCAAGCTGGGGATTAGGTTCCTTGCATTTGTTAAGCAAAATCAATCTGTGCAATGGAGAAAGATCAGCAGATTAATGCTGATATTCACAGTGATGTTTGCCAAGAATTGACTCAACCCTCAAAAGCACACAAAAAGAAACAAGCCAAAACACACAGATACAGGTTAGCAGTTAAACTGCACAAAAGAGAGATTAATTTCTACGTAAGACTGAAGGAGCCAAAAAGCATATTATTTGACAATCATTTTTTAGGCGACTTACAGCATAACCAGTACTCAAATATTTAATTCACAAGAAAAATAAGATCAACATTACTTACACAAATGAAAGCACACAAATAAGCAATTATTTCACATAAGACTGTAAAAATATTACAATCATATATACCTGTGGAAGATAAGTAGCTGATGCCAGCCAACAACCAACCAGCATCTAGCTCCAAAAAAAAAAAAAACCGAATCAAAATACCATTTAAATGTCTTGACATAAGCATCTTAAACATGTTATCCAGGTGAAAGCAGGAACTAGGGGTCGTCTGGTAATCACAACTGGATATTATTGTTATACTTATCTGCCATAATATTTAGGACAGATTCATGGAATTTTGTAACATAATATTACATAACTCTGCCTAATATTTGGGACAGATATATGGAACAGTTACATACTGTTATTATTGGCATATGCAGAGGCAAGTTACGATGTACGTAGCTTCACCCAGCCCTGTTGGTGGTGAAAAAAGCCCCGTCAGAGGTAATGGGTATTCTTGTAGTGGCCGTATCACCATCTCTCATATCTTTGGCCGAGTAAAGGCTGCTCAAGCCATTATAGTTCCAAGAAAATGATCAAATAAGATTATTTTGAGTGCTAAAAAAAATCAAGTTAGAAAACATGGAGAATTAAAATGAAAAAATAACCTGTGAAAGTCCGCCAAAGAGAACTTTAGAATTTGTCATTGAATGGATATGGTCAATCATAGCTGAAAGGTCATATAGAGACAATTCCATCCAAATTAGGGTTGTCATTTGTCAATGTATCTGATTTAATTGGATATCCAACCAAACCAGTTCAAAAAATATTGGATATGGAAAAAAATTATTACATCCAATTAAGCAATTGGAGCGGATTCGGGTTTAAGAAATGACATCTGATTGGATCCTGATTCAGATTTGGATGTACATATATATCCAACTGGATTCGGATTCAGATTCAGATATGGATTGGATTTAGTTCTAAATAAAAATCTTATACTCAAATGCTCTTACATTTTGAAAATCAGCCAGAATTGATTCAAAATTCAAATTCAGATTGTGATATTGGATTTTAGATCCATTGTTTGTATTCAAATCAGAATTTGAATATGGATATGTGAATATCCAAAAAAACAGATATAGTTCAAGATGTATCCTATTTGAATCTGAAACATTAACATCCCTATTCCCAACCCCAATTCCAGGACTCCAAATGACAATAAATAACAAAAGATACAAACCCCTCAAATTATTCCCTACTGGCCTGCAAGTGTCATACAATGGAGATAGCTAATAAGAAACTTTGGTAGATAATCAAAATTAAAAACTCTTATCATATATGTATGTGTGTATGTACATGTGTGTGTGTGTGTGTGTGTGTCTGTGTGTATAGGGCAGATTTTGTATTTAAAAAATAGTAGATTATAAATTTTCAACGAACTCCTGGCAGAGGCTGTTAACAGTAGAATTGCTAGTTCTTTTTGATAAATCCTATTCCACTTCTTATTTGGCTTAGTAATCAACTAACCTACATTGCTCAAAGCATGTAAATTTAAATAGTCGAAGGAAGGAACGAAAATTTGACAGAAGTCATTAAGAATGTCATATTTATTCATGTGATCTCTTATTGTTAGATGTCATATGCAAAGTCTGGACGATGCGAAATGTACATGACCTTGAAATTTGACGATTGGAAGCTCCAATCTGATCACGTTTTGTTTCACTAAAGAAAAAAGACTTCACTGCTGCAAGTAAAATAGGGACTTGTTCGAAAGTAATAAGAAGAGCTAAGACACTAAATATAAACTCTGAATTGTTAGGCCACCAAAAGTTTCAAGGAAGCCCATCAATTTAGAAACTCAGTCATAGTTATAACAGAAAAAAATATTAATTATCGAACTTTTTACTTACTAAACTTTCAAAACACCATTTTTTTCAACAATTACTAATAATGTGACGTTTGGAAAACTTAAGAATGTAGGAAAAAGGTCAAAATTTCGACTTTTCCACATGCTCCCCTTTCTACTCATTGATGATGAAGGTTGGAAAAGGAGAATCCCAAGTTTGAAGATGAAAAAATGTTGAAAGTGGGAGAGAAGAATAGATGAACGAAGAGAGATAAAAAGGACTTCAAAGCTCTTAGTTGGAGGGCTCAAGGAGTTCCCCAAATGCTAGCTCATTCCCAATGATGAAGATGTGGGGGTATTTATCAAAAAAAAAAAAAGCTAAAATTCAGCATTTGAAAGTTTTTTAATTTGTCAAGATTTCTTATGAATTTTAAATTTTTTGAATTTATTTTATTTTTATTTTGCTTTATAGGTTTTGACATATAGAGATTTGCCCTTAGCTCTGGAAACATCATTTGGAGGGGGTTGGAAGGTATAAAGCCAACCCAAGAGGAGCAAAACCGCTTTCTTGGGGCCAATTTTTACCAAAAAAGGAGATTGTCAATGTAGCAGGCCCTGTTCTGGGTGCACATGACTGTGCGTTGCGCTTGGTGCTGCCATGCACTCTCAACCTTAGCACTCGATAGCACCATGCACCCTAGGCCAGAGCACTTAGTAGCACAACAAGTGCTCTAGGCAGCGCACCGAGCGCTGCCAAAACTTTGCGTAAGGAGGCAAATTAAGGGTGGCCTTTGCCCCTCTGCCATCCCCAGGTAGGTCCCACCCTAAAAAAATAAAAGTTTAACAACAAAAAATATGTAATACTTTAAAGAGGTATAATATTCCTTTTATAAAACGGGTCTGACTCCATTTTTTATGATTCCAGGTACGTTTTCGATCCGGATCTAATTCCTTAAATGGGAGGGTCCCAGACCCATGTCAAAGGTTGGATCATGGATTGGGTAGGTGCTTAAGCTTGAAATATGGATTGTACATCCAGATTTGGATTTTAGGAAGCTGAGTAGAATTAAAAAGTGAGGGCGAGCTTGCGAATGATGTTGGAATTGATTCTTGAGCACGATTTCAAACATTTGAGTTTGATATTTTTTTTTATCCAGTTTTTTTGTTTTTTATCTAATCTAGATCTCTGGGCGATTTTCTGAATCTATTTTCCTATTTTGGGCTTGACTTTGATTCTCAAGTTTATATGAGTTTTTAACCTTCGTTTTGGATCTAGAGCAGGATTTAAGGCTTAGTTTTAGTTCTAGAGCTCAGTTTTAGATCCAAATTGGGATCTAGGGATCTATTTTTTAATCTAAAATTGGGATTTGGATCAAGATCTGGATCTAAGTTTGGTTTTTGGATCTTGACTTTGGATTTTGGATTGGGTTTAGATCTAGATTTGACATGAATTATCAGCCTAGACTGAGGTAGGGCTTGGGTCGGAAGTTTAGATTTAAATTCAGAACTGCAATAAATTGAAGTATTTGAGACCCAAATTTTTTGAAAATAATTGTGAAGACGCTAGATATATATGAAACTTAAAAATTTAGGGGTAATTATAAGGTTCAGCCAATTTATTAGGATCTTGTAGAATCTCAATGGGGAGCTGTCAAGAGAATATTAAGATTCTTAAAAGCTACCGTTCATTGTCTAATCTTCAAAGTTCAAACCACCCAAGAACAAAGAAGTTCATATGTATGGCGATCCGGACGGGGCCGAATGCCATGCAGTGGCCCACATAACAGAATATGCAACGTCGTAGACATATTTCTAGTTGAACTTGTAATAAGAACAAAAAAATCCACCATCCATATGGTGTGACATTGTGAAGGCAAAATATTTAGCGGCTACTCCAACTTTTTCATAATCGAAGACAGCGCATTGAAGTGGATGTTCATTTTGTTAGGGACAAAGTTGCTCAAGGCACTATTGTTGCGAGACGAACATCATTTGAAGAGCAGATTGCAGATGGGCATACAAAAACCATTAAGCTCTCATGGCTATCATGTTAATTGAATCAAGCTTAACATAGGAGCATCCTTATGCAAGGCGGAGCCATGGTGCGGCTCACAAGGGCCCTGGCCCAACCTCAATACATATATATATATATATATATATATATATAAATTTACATGTAAATTTTAAAAAATTCACTTATTCTATATAAAAAATTTGAAAAATGATATTTCATCCCTAGTAAAAAATTTAGAAACTTTAATTTGGCCCGCTTCATGAAAAATTCCTAGCTCCGCCCCTATCCTTATGGGTCCAACACCAAAGGGTTTGGTACCTCTTTCTTAGACAAAAATACCAAAGTCGCTGCCCAGGTGACTGTTACTTGAGAGAGAAAGTTGTGTGCATCGTGCACATGTTACCTAGTAAAGGATGGAAGGACATTTTGGTCATTTGTTAAAAAGAAATGTCATTTTTAGTTTTTTACTTTTTTTCATTTTCATTTTTGCTTTTTACAAAAAGTTTTTTTCCACTGTTAACTAAGGGTATTTTAGTCATTTACCATACTTGCTCACTAAATTCATGCCAGGTTTGTTATTTGAGGCATTCCTATTCAGTTTAGATGGTCTTATTTGTTCACTGCATGAAGTATTGCAGCATTTCTTGGACAACCCATGGCATGATGTATCTTCTTCAGAGAAATGGGGTTGCAGTGACAGCCGGGATGTTCAATTAAATGAAGAGGCAAAACAAGCTTTAATTCCTAACCACAATTATGGATGTTCAATGAGTCGAGCCAACTCTGGTGCACTCTTGACCTTTCTTAGTCAAACTCGGATCAAGCTCAACTCATCTAATAAAGGAGCCGTGTTCGGGTTAAAGTTAAGTAAACGAGTTGACTTCAATCTTGGCAAGCTCAACTTACGTAAACTCTCATGGTCAGATGAGAAATGCTATAGATTTGTATAAAAATCCTTCAATGAAAAGGCCAATCTCCTGGTCATATTCAACTGCATATTGTTACAACTCAAGAAAATAGTATAAAAAGTTGAAGGCTTCTCTTTACCTCTCAACCTCAATCCAACACCTCCCAACCACAAGAATTCAAACACACGTCTCTCTCTCCTTCTCCCTCTCTCTCTCTCTCTTTATACATTTATTATGTACATATACATATATATATTCCCATTTCGGTACTGGTTTTACTATATGCATATACAATGCCGGTTGATTTTATGGAAAATCTTAATTTTTGATTGTTATAAGAGCCACCAGTGTTATGATTCAAAATACACATATAATTAAACCTATAACATAATCTCAACAAGCTAATGTGCTATAACTACTTATTTAGCACAAGTGTTGTGACTACTTATCTATTACAAACATTCTTTGTTCCAGTTTGTTTTATGAAAATATTTGATTCTTTTACTGTCAAAGTTTTCGTGATACAAACTTACAGCAGCAGCATTCGACCTTCTAGATGACTTTTATCAAGTGATAAGGGAACACAAACTTACATCAGCAAGCCTTCTACCTTCCAGAAGACTTCTTATCAAGTGAAAGGACAAAGAAAGTTACTAGATTGCCCCATGGCCCTTAGTGACAGATTCATTTTGGATTTACATTGGCTTAGACTTCAAACAGAAGTTCAACCATTTAGCAAAAAGTCTTACATCTTTGAAAAGGTGTAAGCCACCAATGTCTCAATCATAGTCCTTTAGGGGCCACTTGGCACCAATAACAGATTGTTACCGTCCAGCGATTCTACCTAAAATTTAGGGTAGATTCATACATCATTACTTTACATGGTTCGATGAATCTGCCCCAATTTTTAAGTCTGTTTTACTAGATAGTCACAATTCGTTACTGGTGCCTAATAGCCCCTTAACACTACAATTGCATGAGGAACAACAAAAGTACAAAGACATCCATGGAGCACAAGTTGTTCTATCAACCAGATGGGAAGAGGACAAATTGTAAAAACTTCTTATCATCTCCCCATCCAAAATGTAAGTCTCTGCTGCTTGTTTTGATGACTCCTTGATTATCTTTACCAAATATGGAGATCTTGAATTTGTTTCTTCTCCGCTTTGAGATAAGACTTTTATGGAACCATCCATTAATTTGTGAAATTGAGCACGTTGTCCATCATAACTACAAGGGCAATGTTTCTTTATAAATGAACCACAATGAACAAATTTAATAAAATAAGGATTAATAATGTAAATGGCTCAAGCTGAAGAATTTGCAATAAAGAAGAGGAGAAGTAGCAGAGTAAATGGCTTAAAAATTTGTACAGGGGATTACAAGGAAAAAGAGCCAAATAAAGGAAAAATGGTGGAACAAACTTATATTCACAATATAATTAACTTAATCCAGCATTATGACAGCTGACCTATCAGAGCTTGTTTGGGCACATGTTGGATCAACAACGATGCCAGGAACCATGAAACAGTCGACAAACGAAACTAGATGCTTGCCGATGAGTGAAGAAGTAAGTAAATCATATGAAAAAGACATTTAAAAAGGAAAAAGAATTGTACAAGCCTTGAAAATTCCAACATCAAACTCAGCTGGAAATAAGTGACCATTCTGAAATGAAAACTAAAAACTAATTAAGCACTTGCAGCTGGAATTACTAGATAACATCATTGTCACAAATACCATTTCCC
The DNA here is from genome assembly GCF_008831285.2 of Nymphaea colorata. Classification (NCBI taxonomy): domain Eukaryota; kingdom Viridiplantae; phylum Streptophyta; class Magnoliopsida; order Nymphaeales; family Nymphaeaceae; genus Nymphaea; species Nymphaea colorata. The sequence goes on along the minus strand of NC_045145.1, from coordinate 233,747 downwards.
ATGTTTTCATCGGCGACAGATTTCCTCTGGAATCAGCAAAAAAGGATCTTTTTCTAGAAAATCTCAGGAGTCCAAGATAGACTTTCCGCTAATTTTCATACAAAAATGGTATTCAGAAATAGTTCTTCAAACTTTGAAACAGACAAAAATGATCCTCTTTGATTAGACGTCGCACAAGTGAAGCGACTTGTATAGAGTGGTTTGAGATGATGAAGCAGAATTTCATCTCTTGCGGCAAAGCAGACATACCCATTTCAGTTCCTGATTATTGCGATCCAGAAAGCAAGAGCTACAGAAAAAGGAGACCGATTACAAAACCAAAAAGTCATTGTTGAAGCGGTAAGAGAGCTTCCATGAAATAAACCCCGAAACTGTGGCTGAAAGTATTTTCAGTCATGACATTTCCTGTGGCTGTTAACTAAGCTGACTTTGGCAAAAACCCTTGTAGCTATTAACTTTTGTCATGGTTTTGACCATAGTCACAAAAAAACATCTTGAGTTTTAAACCGCGAGTTTTTTCTCGGCTACAATACGGTGAGCTTGAAAATAAAGGAGAAAAAACAAGAAAAATACAACAAATTTTTAAAATTAAAAAAAATCAAATTAAGAAAAAATAAAATAAGTGAGAAACTATAAACACAAACATCAACAAATAAGTAGATTTGCGACAAATATAGAAAATGAAAAAAAAACTGTTTAAAAATTTTAAAAATGAAGAAAAGGAAAAAATGCAAAAAAAAAAATCTAGGTTTACTTATCATGTCCATTTGTTTTTCTTTTAAAAAACATGTTTTTTGTGACTGGCTATTTTATCAACCAGCCATGATGTACCTAGGCCACTAGCCATGGTTTTTGCTGTGACCGTTATTTGCAACAGCCACAGTTACTTGTACATAAGCTATGGAAAAAGTCATGGCCATTGTATTTATTCTACATTTTGTTTTATTATATATATATATATATATAGAGAGAGAGAGAGGAGAGAGAGAGAACATAGAAATAAGTAATTGTACTATAAAAGATATTGTTTATACAATTCAAAATTATAAAAAAATTACATAAAAATAGTAGAAAATAAGTGTCCTTTGAGCATGCCTGCTTCTTTCTTATCAAAAAGCTCCACAAGCCATTTCTGGTCGAAATAGAGAAAATAAATAGAAAAATAGCAGGTTCATACACATCTAGAAAATTTAATCCCAGAGACTAGTATGGTGAAACAATTCTAATTTTCTCATATTAGCAGCTTAGCATCTTATTTCTCCCAGAAACAATTCTAATTCTCTCATTTTCATGTAGTGTAGCTATACTTGTATCCAAACAGTCAAAAAGTTTAAGAATGATGGAAAGGGGTATGTGAAAGAACATATATCTCTGGTACAGTAAGAAAAATTTCATAAATAAAATAGAAATATATTGCACGTTCTACACAAATAACTAGTGGAGACATACAATACTGTAAATGATCAACCTTTTGGGCAAACAAATCTTGGCCTGCTCAGAAATCTCCTATTTTTTCTGTCATTAGAAAACAAAAAAGAAAGATAAAGCAATCTTCACCTCAGAATAAGTTCCTAAATTCCATTCCAATTCATGGATCATGAAGAAAGCTAAGATCTTGATCACCTACAACAAAACAAAAAATGGAGGATTGGATGAAATAAATGAGTACTTATAGCCAAAATCAAGGCTCCGTGAAATAGTTTTAGAAGAAAATAATAATAGGACAAAACTTACTATAAAATACTTCAATTTATTGGAAACTGAAACAAGAAGACAAACAATTGATTCATCCAGAAAATTAGTCCCATGTAGAACCGAAACATGCAGTTGAAACCAAGCTTGTGAAATGTATCAGCCAAAACAACAAATATCTCTTGCACAATTGTCAGGAAATAAAATAGGCCTTGTCAAACTGATTGCAAAACACTAAGGACTAGAGAAAAGAACATAATGCACAAAAAATGTCTTTAAGAATGCTTGGTTGAAACCAATATCAGAAATATTTTTTTCAGTATGCTAAAATGCCTGGTTTATTGGATCCATTACAAGCTTCAATCGAAGAGTAGACCACAACCCCCTGCTAAACAACAATATATTTGATACATAGTCACATACAAAATAGTGTTCGGCACTAACATAACCTTGATAGCTGGTATATTTTCAAATAGAAGTTGATTGGTAATGCTGGATAAGAGCATGAGGTGAACATGATGTCAGTGTAATATGATATATTTACCTGATATTATTATATTTATCTGAAATTATTAAATTATTAGAGCATGAGGTGAACATGAATTTCTCGAGGATAACAGGACAAAGTTGTATATCTCTGAAATATTTTGAAAATAAAAAAAATTAAAAAAATTAAAACATTTAAAAAATCCTGAAAAATATAAAAATAAAATAAATAATAAATTAATAAAAATATTAAAAACGTGTATAATTCACGTTTTTTTTTGTTTTTTCTATTCTGACATTTTTTAAAAAAGATGCGTTGTATTGCTGTTTTATTGGTCTGACTTATTTTTCACATATTTAACGCGTCTTTTTCAATTAAGTTGTGATATTTGTGACAGTGGATCAACATAGACAAAAAGAAAGCTCATCACCATAACAATGGCAAATCATCCTCTGGTTAAAATGCTAATCATTGGTTTGAGTCAGATTGATCCAGATAAAAGTTTGATGAAAACAGTAATCTCAGAGTAATTACGGAACTGGGACAAAGAAAATACCAACCTGCACAAAAAAAAAGCAAAGAAAGAAAGAAAGAAAAAGCATCAATACCATAAAGAGAAATCAACTACAAGACTAAACTATTATCAAGATCCACATAGATCCATACGCCCACAGCTTTATCGACCAAAGGATTGTTGCACAAGCTTGGAAATGATAAAGGGAAGTTCATAGATTTGGAAATTCCATACTGCCTTCACTATCAAAGCTGCTGCCCTTTTAGATATTGAATCCAATTACATTATTCAAAATGTACTTTAATGTCCTTTTCTCCTTCACATATAATTAGCCACCTCTTTGATAGTTGTGCTTTCTGAAAAGTGAACCATACTTGATGCTTGGCAAATTTCTAATGTCACATATTTTTGAAGTGCCATTGTTCCATGCAAAATATGAAGCACCACTCCTCTGTGTCTGCTCATAAACAAAACACATCAGAGAGTAGCGCATATTTGACATGTGCATACATTATATATAAGAATGCCTGATCTTTATTACATCCTAGTAGGATAACACACTCAAATTTTGGTTTAGTTATGAATGTATATCATCATGACTGCATACAATGATATTATGTACATGACTGCATGCATTGATAATACTAGTTAAAACCTGGATCCTCACTTTAGTATTTTCCATTGTCAAATGGGCTGATGCAGGGTCAGATGAGGGACGGTCATATCTTTGGATTTTGAAATCTAAGTGATCTAAGATCAAATTTTGTGGACTCTACAACAATGATGTATAGAAAAAATATTTTATCATGTAAAGGAAAAAAAAATTTGCTTAACTTACACCTTGTTTTCTAATATAGCAGAATATTTTTGGATTTCTGAAAAATCTCCAAGGAATATTTGTTGTTAAGGTTTAGGGATGTACAACCATGGCTATGGCAAAAATGGCATATTGGGTCATCATGTATGGGGCCCTAAACTAGATACTTGAGCATCACAAAATGCAGTGATGAGCGTTTCTTGGTCCTCATGGATCGTCTGATTGACCTTTATTTCAAGGACTATTCAGATAGACCTGAAGGAACATTTACATTTCATATTTGATGTTCAAGACTTCAAAAATTAGATACATTCGACCGAAGCACAAAGCCAAGTCTTTAATATCTGTTCCCTTTGGATGTAACTAAAGGCATAAAATCAACCATGCTCCTGATTTGCGAGTTGAATGCACTCTAACATTATCATATCAGCACAAATGTAACAGATAAAGCAAGAAGAAAACAGTGGAGCCTCAACATTGCTTAAATAAGCTATATGATCTATATTTTAGTTTATGTAACTTGTGAGAATCATATGATTTTTAATGCTGGCAAACGTTTAGCAGCAGACTCTCTACAAAAGATAAAGAAACTCATAGAGCAGAGCACCGTGACAGGCTGCAAAGTGCAAATAGGTTAAAAAAACTTCACCTCACTTCCCCACAGCATAAAAGGTAAACGGATCTAATTACCCATTCTACAGATCAGTGATGTGTCTACCACCATACTTCATTTCATGGCCTATAACAAGCACATATGAAATGGTCACATATTTTTTTGTGAAACAATTATCCCTCCATTTCTAGCTTGTCTAATGTTGAAAAACTGAATTAATAAGCTGAAAAGCATTAAATGCAAACACTTGGAGTTACCTGAGATATTGCAGCATGACAAGCAAGTCCCCATGCTGCTTCCTTGACAGCCAAGGCAGATGGGCCACAGGAATGCTAACAACGATATGCCTGTAGACTTTTGTTTATCAATTTTTGTCCTTCCACTGAAAATAATTCTTCTTTTCAGTTGTTGAACTTTCAGTTCTTCATCTTTTCTCGATAGACAGAATTTGTGGGTGACATGAAAATGTGACAACTGCATTTCAGGCTTTCAGCTGTTAAAACCAAATTGTAGATACTTGACTGTATGACCTTTGTGTACATCTGTCGTATTTGTAATCACAAATTGATAATTGATGCAGGGTAAGAAGATTTATCTGCAATCTGATCACTTTGCAAACTTCTCTTGAAAAAGCTCAAATACAATGATCTTTATCCTAAATGCATACACTTTCATGCTTAACATGATTCGTGTCCACTACCACTAACAACATCTGGAGCTTCAGAAAATAACATATGCAGGACAACATGGATATCTTTGATTTACCCGCCAACAACTGGAATCCAGAAGTACATACCAAGGACAACTATCATATTCTATAATTTCTAAAAAAACATGAGGACCAAAATCTAACAGTAAACAGAAAGTACAAAGTCCAAAAGGAAAAGAAAAAAAAAAGGTGACACCGTGGCGGCTTTCATCTCATGCTCAAGCTCATGAAACCGATTATTGAGCCCATTGAATATATTGATGTTCTGGTGATCTTCCCAAGTTACTTCATATTCATGCACGAAATATCTAACAAATTCAGTAGGTATGAATAACCTCATGAAGCAACAAACAGCAAGGATTAAGCAACGCAATGGGGAAAAAAATGCACAAAACACAAAAGAGATCTGTCGGTATCCAACATAAATCGTCAAGTGGAGGAACTCTCTCTCTTTAACAATTCCTTAATGTTTGCCCCATGCATAAATCCACCGGCATTCTTGAGGCTGGGTGAGAAGAACTCTACAAGTGAGAAAACGACGTTGCTTCTGATCTCGTGGTCTAGGATAAGATCGTGTTTGAGTAGGCAGGGGAGGAGCCTCTGTTTGCTCTCTGCTTCATCGATAGATGAGGGAATCAAGTGGACGAAAAGAGTCCTGGCTCTCTTGTACTCCTTCTCATCGACAAGAACCTCGTCATGTTGGAAGGCTGCAGAATGAGAGAAGCATGGAAAGGCGATCACAGATTGACCGTCCTTCTCTCTCTCCCTTGAAAATGTTTGCCTCCTCTTATTATCTTGTAAAAGTATTCTGCTAAAAGAGGAACAACTTTTACCATTTTGTCCACCACAGACCTTTCCATGGGAATGATCGTGGCAGAAGCTATCTTTTATTGTAGTCGGCCCATGAGCAAGATGAACAAAGTAAAAGAGAACCAAGGATGTGCATTACGCTCTGCTGGTATATCTCCCATGAAATATATCCAGAAACACCAAGAAAGGAATCTAACTTAGGATCCCTCAATTCTTCCACGAGATTATGAATAATATAACAAAATATCTACAAAGAACGCAACATTGCCACATGGATAAGAGAGCAAGAGATGACCGACCTTGTCTCCTGCAAATCGCTAAGATTGAAGCCCACCAAAATGGTGAACAAAGTAAAAGAAGCAAGGATGGCGTTGAAGCCCTGCTGGTATCTCCAAGAGAGAGAGACCCGGCACACATTTGATCAAATTGGTGAATGGCCTCCATTTGGCTTCTAGCGGCTCTATAGTCGTACCACCTCCACGACTCCACGTGCTTTGGTGGTTCAAATTTAACGATGTCTCCATTCATCGACATGTTAAATGAAACCCACAACGGCCAGGCCGTTGCAAACATTCTCGTGGACCTCTTCTTTTACTGTTTTGATCCGGAGATAAAGTGGCCAAGCTCCGGTTGCATATTAAATAAATATTAGTTATAAGTTGGCAAAAATGAATAAAGAAAACAATTAAATCTAAATTAAATAAATAATAACAAATGCCCAAACGAATAAATGTGATGGGTGGGGTTTCGTTCGATCCAGTATTCAATCTAACTTTGCCTTAATGGTTTGAGAATGGTTGATTTTCTCATTCTCTTTTCTTTTTTCTTTTACCTATTATTATTTTAGCTCATGTTCTCCATATGTTTGTTTCTTTTCAAGCCAGCCATTCTTTGTTAATTTTGTTTCTTTTTAGACTTACAACTGTTTGGTTTTTTTGTACTAAGGGCTTCATATTTAATATTGTTGCATCCGATCGACCTGTTATCACATGAAATCTTATCATAGTTGTACTTGGTCTCTACCGCTTGCTTTCGAAGCCATTTGACGAAAGCAATAGTTTGTTTCTGTTTTATGCATTTACCTCAAAAATTGAAGTAGGTTCATAAAACAATATAAAATAATGTTCGATGAATGTGCTCCAACCATTCGAGCAGATTTGTGGAACAATAACACGCTGTTCTTATTGCCAAATATAAGAGATTCATGAAACTGTAATATGTTGTTCTTATTACATAACAACCCCTTCATGATGAGTAGGCTGAATTACCTAGTCAGGAGGAAGTTCACGATATGGTGATAAATTAAATTCTTTGTGTCCTGTGTTTTATGAACTTTTAGATTTTTTCTTATTCTTTCAATTGATTTTTTTCCCAATAACTCAGGTACCCTGCCATTCAATTGGTTTTTTTTTTTTTTTATCTTGACAAAAATTGCAGGTGGCCACATGATGCAAGGTCTGTGAGATTAACTAGGGATTTTCAATGGATCGGATTTGAATCATATATACTTATATTGATTTTTAAATATTCATATACTCAGATTCAAATTCATACTCAAATATGAACAAAGAAAAGTCATACCTGAATCCAAATCTGAAATCCTGTTTTACAATCTAAATCTGATTTTTTACATTCATATCTGAATCCAATTCAGAATTTTTTGCCGAATCTAACCGATTTCCAAAATGTAAGGGCATTGGATATAGAATATTCATTTAAAAACTAAATCCTATTTGAATGTCAATTCAGTCGGATGTTTATATATCTGAATCGTGTCAAATCCAATCAAATGTCATTTCTTAAACTGAATCCAATCCAACTTTTTGATCGGATATTAAATCTTTTTCTATATTCAATCTTTTTAGAACGGTTTGCTTAGATATCAAAATGGTTTCTTTTCAAGGATAGATGTTCTAAAAGAGGCAGGTGACGAAAATCAATAAAAGGATGGCCTTAGAAACTGTTATTTGTAAGATCAAGAACTTGTAAAAAGAAGAGGTGGTTGATGTCAATGAGGTCCAAAGTAAGCAACCACCCTTTAGGCACTACGACTGCATGAAACTCGATTCCAATTGCAGAAGGAGATGGTGGAATTCCAATTTTTTGGGTCTTTGGTGAAGAAAAACGTAAAAAAAACATTTTTTTCACTTTTTTCTAATATTTTTTATTTTGTCATGTTTTTCAATAAAAAATGTTTTTTTGTCCTATTTTACTGATTTATTTTTTGCATTTTTAATGAATATTTAAAAAAAAGCACATTTTTTTATCACCATGATTTAAAAAAGTGTCATAGAAAAAATTGTAAATGTCGACTTTAATGCATATTGTATGGCTCATCATGCCCTTAATTTGGACAAGCATGCTTTCGGTATGATGTTACTTGTACTGGAGAAGGTGAAAGGGGAGACCTTTCAATGCGAATTGGTCATGGCATCCAAAAACAAACAGATAAAAGGACAGCTTGATTTGAAAAATGACAAATCAAAGGCGATGACTGTCATTTTCATATCAGTTGGATCTGATTGTTTCTTATTATGAACTGTGAGTAATACTAAGGGTGAATTTGGGTTTTTAAATAGATAAATAAATAAATAATATATATATATATATATATGAATGACTAGTAAGAAATGGATGTAAGAATGTTAATATATCTAATTTGGATTGGAGATCTCAAACCATTATGTAAAAAAATCAAATATGAAAAAAACAATTAATATACAATTAAAAAATCGGATCAGATTTGGATTTAAGAAATGACATTTGATTGAATCTAGATTTATATACAAATATAATAAATATCTGATTAGACTCAAATGCAAATAGAAGTTCAATTTTATTTTTAGATAAACATCATATACCTAATTCTCTTACAGGCCAAATTGGTTCAATTGGATTCAGATTCAAAAGTAAATGTAAAAATTGGTTTAGAACTGTCTTATCGGATTTCGGATTAAAATCAAACCTGACTATTTTTTATTCATATTTGAATCCAAATATGTAAACAACTCAAAAGTTAAAGATATTTTTTCATTCTATTCCAATCGGTTGGCATCCCTACACGAACACACCATACTTTATGTAGGGGTGGGCATTGGGTCCAGGTTGGCCCGTTGGGCCCGGGCCCGGGCCAGATACATGAAACCCGGGCCCAGGCCCTGCCAGGTTATAAATAAAAAAGTATTTTTTTAATATCATATATATTTTTTAGTAATAAAATATATTTTATTAAATTTAAAAAATAAAAAAATCACTTTTTAAATGTTAACGGGCAAGTGCCAGGTTTTTTTGGCTCAGACCTGGGCCAGTGCCGGGCCTGGTCCTGGCCCCGCCAGTGGCCCGGCCCGGAGCCCGCCCTTAACTTTGTGATGTGCATTGGCTAGTACAAATTGGAGATGTAATTGTATTTATTTATTTATTTACTTATTTGAATTACATATTCAAACAACTACATGGTTAGAAGAAGAGTATGGAATCTGATAACCGAAACTGGTTGAAGTGGCTGATCCGTCACTTGACAGACAAATTTAAAGGGTTGGATTCAACACTTCTATACTAGATGGTTGAATGGCTACACATTAGAATTCTGTTGCTACAACACCATAAACTGCTTACCATAATTATTGTCATACCATCAACCATCATTAATACGACTATATATATATATATATATATATATATATATATATATATATATATATATATATATATATATATATATATTATATATAAGCACAGGTCACCAGTAATGCTTTCCTGTACCATCATTGTTGGCATCATGGGCAGAGCCAAAAGGGGGCGGCAAAAGCCTTCCCCTCCTCTCCTTCCACCAAAAAAAAAGGTTATATATAATTTAAAAAATTATCTTATATAAAAATATTTAAAAATAATAATTTGGCTCCTATCAAAATTTTAAAATTATAATTTGACATATCTCATGAAAAAGTTTTGACTGCACCCCTCATTGGCATCGAGATAAGGTAACAAGCTCTCATTGTAAAAGGTATTTGCATCAAAAGCTATGGGTTTCTTTTTTTTTTTTTGCAGGAGGGGGTCATCTTCTTTTCTAGAGAGAAACATGGTGGGGCGAGTCCAAATGCTAGTTCCCCTACAAAACGTTATCTGATCTTTATGGTAGGACTGCCTACCTAACATGTACACACACAAATACAGGGACATGTATAAAGGCAGAACTGAATCTTCTTGTGTACAGGGAAATCAAATATGTCAGATTTTGGGTAGTTAAAAATTAAAAACTATCACTTAAACATAATTGTCACCTAAGTACTATGAATGATTTATGGTGCAACAAGATTAAAGGAGGTTTAGTAATAATTGATTTTTAATGATTAGCTATCCACCAACATCTAACATCTAGTAAATTTAAAACTTCCTATAGCTAATTGTTTTCTTTTCTATTTTCATTGTTCTTTTTGCACTCTCCGCCCCGATTCCATCTCTCTCTCTAGCGCAACCGCTTGGGTTGGGTGGTGTGTTAGAGTCATACCCTCAGTTCAAAAGTTAAATGGTGCTATCTTGATTGTATTGAAAAATGTTGAGATTAAAATTATGGGAGTCATTGTGGAGCAATGTGGACCTGTTCTTGTCATATATATATATATATATATATATATATTTATATATATATATATATTTATTTATTTTATATATATATATGTTTATAATATATATATCATAAATTCAAAGTAATAAATCATAAAAAGAAATCTTGGCCTCTTCCTTGCGTCATGGTAAAGAAAATCATATGAGACTCGACTGAGCAGCCAGAGGAGGCAAGTGTGTATGGTATGAGCAATTGCATATGCAAGCCCACAAAAAAAATTCATATTTTTATATTGATATGTTAGAAATTTTTTCTCATTTAGATACTAGTGCCTATTAAAATTTTAAAAATTTTATATCTAGTGCCTCTTAGTAAGAAATTTTCACTATCAAAGGTATTTCCATCAAAAACAAAGTTTCATTTTTTTTTTTTTTGCAAAAGGGGGTTTGCCTCCTTCAAAGAGAAAGAATTTTCCTGTCTTCATGATAAGACAGCCTGCCGAATATGTAAACACACAAACACATTACTGCATATATAGGCGGAATTGAATCATCTTGTATATGGAGAAATCAAATATGTCAGATAAAGTAAAAAATCGTTGCCACATAAGTACTACCAATGATTTATGGTGCAAAAAGATTCATGGAGGTTTTAGTAATGATTGATTTTTAACGGTTAGCTATCTAACGACATTCAACATTTGGTGAATTTAACCTGTTCTATTTTTCATTGTCTTTTTCATAACGTTATCTTATAACAAATTAAAGTAGAGAGATAGTGAAAAGGATGAACACTTCACCAACTTTTATATGGCATTCCCATGGGTTATTATCTCTACTAGGAGATGGATAAGGACTAAAATACCTTTCAAAAAAGGGATGGTTTCTTTTTTATCACACTTTTCAAAGCTTTCCAAGCTTCTTTTAGGTTGGGTTTGATGGCCTCGTATAGCTAAGACTTGACATTGCATAAAAGGGTGTTTTTTAGGAGATTCTCATTTTATTATACATGTTCAAAGTCATGGATTTAAGATCGGAAGTCTGATCTTAAATCCATGCATCTAAATCTTAAGAATCTCATATCACGAGGGATTTATCATCAGGTTAAACCAACACAACCTTACTAAAAGTTTTAGTCTCTATGGTTTTTCCAATGAGAAATGGTTTATAAAAAGAGAGGGGGGCCTACGTCAAATTACATTTTTTTTTTCAAATTGAGTTCCTCCTTGTTGGGCCGGGTCAAGTTCCCTCTAGCCCTTGGCCTGGCCAGTTGGGCCAGAGTATTTCCAGCGTATTAGGCTTAAAACTTGGCTTGGCCCCAGTCCAGTCCCGGTGAAATAGTTTGTTTGTTTCATGAACTTGCCTTAAAGATTGTACTTGACTTATAAAGTGATTTGAGTTTGGGAATAATTCTAGGTAAGCAGGGATAAAATTTTATTCTACCGTAGGAGAGACTAAGCTTCCACCTAGCACCTCATTCATTTTAGGGTATAGGGCTTGCTTTCAGTTTCTTGGAATACCTATCCTACCATGATTTAACTTGTATTTCAGTACCCAGCACGACACACATATAAAGTTAGCGAATAGTCTAAAAACAAGTAAATAAAGCAATAATTGAAAGTACCGACATTCAACAATTATCATTATTTTTACTCAAGTTCTTCATGTAAATTTTCTAAATCGTACGAAAACTCTTGATTCCAGAGTTCCCGTGTTTGAGCTCAAACCCTTGAGCCTGCAGCTTCGTTTCACTATAAATAGTCACTAAGGCAGGCACCTGGGCCACCGTGCCCCTCTCCATCACCAAATTTAATGGCTTCCCTTTCCCATTCGTTCATCCTCTTCCTCGTTCTGGCACTGGTTGCAACTGCTCTCGTTGAGCAGGGATCAGCAATCGATATCCACCACAGTCCTGATCAGACTGGTTGTGTTGTTCTCCCCAAGGGATGCGATCCACAGGCTGCACATGCTGGTCACTCGACCAACAGGAAGATGAAGGAACCCCTCCTGTCAAGCTCTCCGACTCCCTGATGATCAGTCCTCCTTCAGTTTCACCACCGCTGCTCCATGACTTCAGATCATACCAAGTGAACCCATGTCTTCCCACTCTTAAGAATCTGTACTGCAGATATTTCATATATATATATATATATATATATATATATATATATATATATATATATATATATATATATATATCCGGCTTGCAGCCATGGCCATTATGTTGGGTTTGTTCCTGTTGTAAACATGTTGGTCAACGACCTCCAATATTACAAGCACGGAGTTTCTCTCTCTCTCTCTTTCTCAGATGCAGGATTCTAATCAGCAGTTTCGACCCATTCCCCAAAGTGAGCCTTGAATATCAGCAGAAAATAGAGAACAAAGCTGGTTCTCAGGATCGCTTGAGCTAATTTTCTTACGTTGGTTGATTCCCAGAAATCTGGAGAAACAAAGCTTCCTTTCTTTCAAGAATGATCAACTGTTAGGTAAATGATTTTACGCCCTTGAGAATAATATACGGTGGGTGGGGCATTGATTGACAGGCCATTCCATCTTCTTTAGTTATCTAGGCTGCAACTCCAACGCTGTCCTTGTCCGTTGGTGTCATGGCTTTGCCCCTTTGTGAATTATGCCTCACGTGTCAAGTCTTTTTCTAAAATAAAGTTGAATATGACATGCAAAATATCAAAATCCATATGAAAGGGGCACTTTGTTTGCATTTTACATTATTTTCCCAATTACTGGAGTTTTCCTCTTCGGTCCTTGCGAGGGGCTTTACTTTTTGACTTGGCGACTAAGTTCAAATATCTGACTGGAACTTCTTCGTTTTTTCGATGTTTTGGTGATAAAAAATAAAGCAAAATCACTTTGAGGAAAACTGTAAAGAAACTAACAGCAATGCATGGAACAAAGAGAAAGAAAATTTATTTTAAGTGTTAACGAGCTGCTCCGGAAAGATAGGGGCAAAGTAAAATATAATGTTCCATATCAAAGTTTCCAAGCTGGTTTTATGCACTGTCCCATGCAAAAAAAAAAAAAAAAAATGTGCACTCGAGATATAATGTTCGGAATACCCCTGATCAGTAAAAAGTGGGAGCATATAGTGTTGGGCCAAAAATGTGCACTCGAGATATAATGTTCGGAATACCCCTGATCAGTAAAAAGTGGGGGCTATATAGTGTTGGGCCAAAAATAGGTAGTAAAAAAGTTGAATGTCCAACAAAAACTTCCTTTTTTTTTGAAAAATCTCCAAAAGGCCCAACTTCCCCTTCTTTTGCTTTTGGGTGCATATCTGACACTCTCTGCAGTAACAGAATCTTTCATCTACCCAAAGTTACATATACAGAGTTTAGGTTCTGTGTGGAGCTATATAGTGTTGGGCCAGAAACACATCTGCAAGAGTTTGTATTTTTCCTTTCTTTTTACTGCCCGCCTCATGTTGGGGTATTTTACCTCTGAAGACTTTGTCAAGTTTTAAAAATTTCAAGATGTGCTCATAATCGAAATCGGTACAAGAAAGCATGGGCATCTATAGTGTGATTAATATTGATGGAGAAGATCCAAAACAGTGGCGTATGAATATTATGATGCCGATGTTTATTGTCCTCATGATTTTGATCATGATGGTGGTATATTGTGACTTGTGAGTGCAGTGACGGTTGTTTAATATATGCTGTGACCAAGCAATGGCATAGTTTTTTTTTGTTTTTTCTTCTTTTACACTGAGGGGCACTTGATCGAGTTTAAGTCTGGCGTGGGCACCATGCGTAATTTTGAGTGCACTTAATAAAGTTTTTGATTTGCGGGTATCGGCAAACCATCCCCCATGTATCTCCTCTGCTCAGGCCAAAAGATTGTTTAAAGACTGCAAAGTAGATATTCTTCCTGTTAAGACGTTGAATTGACCAAACGAGTGGATTTAAGTGAGCTTGGGCATTGGGTCGGCCTGGCCTGACTTGGAAAACCGAGTCCAAGCCTAAGCCCTGCCCAATTAAATTTAAAAATATATAATTTTAATATGAAATAATATATTAATATAATTAATTATAATAAAATATTGTATATATATATATATAAATTAATAAATTTTTTTAAAAATAACTTGTTGGGCTCGAATCGGGCTTATCAGGCCCACCCAGGCCAGCCCCATAACGACTCGGGCTGTCCTGGGTCCGTTTTTCTCGTGCTTGGGCCCGAGTCAGGCCGGGTGCCGGGTATCCGGCGACAGCCCGACCTGGTGCCCTGCCTCAGCATGTATAAACCGGCCCAATATGCCCCACTGCTTGTCCTTCCGACGCAAATGTTGCTGACAGAAAATTTTGTCGTTTGTTTGCAGTGGCAGCCAATACCATTATGAAGTTCCATTGGATCTCCCAAAAAACTTTGATGATTTGGGGGATTTGATATTCTACCAACTTTTGGTATCCAAGGAAAAACTTCAACCATGTGGATAGCTGCCCCACTACAAAAAATTGGTATTTTACCAATGGCCAGGAAACATTGGTAAAGGAGGAAAGAACATCAGTAAAAATTTTACCGTCGTTTAGTCGGGACATCAGTTAAGAGAATATCGGTGAAAATGTCACCGACTTTTCAAAGCTGTCAAAAAGTAGGACTTATGCAAGATTTCCAGAAAAAAATGGTGGAATTTGTAGTTTCTAACCCTAAAACAAATTTAATTATTATATATCTTAGTCATTTCATCTATGAATGGAATGGCGTAATGGACAGGGCAGGGGCTGGTAGCGGGTTCAAGTTCTCATGGCATCAACTCCTTGTGTTGTACAAGGAAGCACACCAATATGCAAATTGAATCATATCACAAAAACAAACCTACCACTCTAGGAGGAAGGAGGAAAAGGGTGAAAGGCTTCAACTTTCAACCCAGCAGTAAAATGAAATACTCATCTAGCTCACAACGAGATGTATTTCAGCCACTTCTCCTATGGAAAAGTAGCTTGTCACCTTGAGCAATACTCGTATGCAGCATTTTTTTTGCCAGAGGATGGGATGGGACAACTGAAATAGCAACTATGGAACAATGGCAGGTAATCTAGGGGCTGAGAAGCACATGGATGTAATCTCATTGTCACCAAACAAGGTAATGAACATGAAAATGACGTTTATAGGAAACATTGGTAAATGACTTTATAGGATTTATAATTTCTGAACAACTCTTCCTATCTCTCACTGCAAAAGAAGAAATGTCTATATCAAATCTGAATCCAAATTTGAATATAATTCAAATCCTAGGCAAATCTGATTGTCAAATTCACTTCTAAATCCGAGTCTGACTTTTAAACCTACTGAACCACATTATAATATGTCCAGAACGAACTTTCAAATGGATGGATATCAAATAGAGGAGATTTATTTAACATGAATCTGAAATCGATACCAAATCTGTTGAAATATTTAGTTAAATCCGAATCTGAATACGATCATGTGTTATTTCTTAAAGCCATATTTGGTCCGACTGCTTTAGATGATAATTTGTTATATAATCCAATTCTTTTGAAGTAGTTAATTTGGTCAGATATATGATCCAAATTGAATTTATTGACACTTATATAGATGATATATATATATATATTATTATTTGTTGTGTGTGTGTGTGTGTGTGTGTGTGTGTGTGTGTATCATTATGTCAATTATGTGTTTCTTGTGGAGCATCCGATTTTTTTATCTGACGTTCCTTGTTACTTAAAAAAGTAAAAGTAAAAAACAAAATAGTTGGGGCGTCAGCTGTAGGGCTGCACACAAGCAGAGTCAAGCTCGAGCTCAGATCTAGTCATGTTTAGTCAGCTCGAGCTCGACACAAGATCCACAACTCGAACTCAAACTCGAACTTGACTCGAGAGACTGTGTTTGAGCTCGAGCTCGACTCGTCGGCTCGTTTAAACTCATTTATCCTGTATGTTTTCCCCAGAAAGCGTAAACTATTCTACATTGTGTTTCATCTCTGAAGTTAGAACTCAATGCAGGAACACCCAATTTCCAGAAACCCAAAAAGAACACATACAAAAAACAAAAAAGGACTGTAATGTATCCCAACCGACACATACAACAATCCTGGAAAAGAACAAAACAAAAAATGAGATTGAGAAACACACCAAAATCACATGCATATGCACTGAGCAAACAAGAGACGACAGAATCTAAAACATTGAAAAGTAGAAACTTAAAATTCCAGAGAAACAGAAAGGAATGCAGAAAAGACCAGGAATGCAAAACAGGAAATCAATAGCAATAAACTTGAGATTAAGATAGAGAAACTTGAGGGGCTGCTTACCTTTGGTCATCTGCCACCAACGGAGGAGGAAATGCAGGTGAAGATAGATGAGAGAAAAAATGATAAGGGAAAGCGTGGGTGAGGAGAGAAAAACGAGAGGGAAAATGAATGAAGTTGATTGATTGAAAAGAGTAATGATGAGGGTAGGTGGTGGGTGTAATGATGAAGGTAAGAGGAAGCATGGGTGAAGAGAGAGAAAAGGAAATGAAAAAAAATCAAAACACGTAAAGAAAGCAATGAGGAAAAAAAATAATAAAAAGTTTGTAAAATTTAACAAACCAAGCAAAAAGCCCAGCTGAGTCGAGTCCAACCAACTCAAACTCGGCTCGCTAATATACTCGAGCTTATATTTAAGCTTGAGCTCAACTCATACAGAAAACGAGTGGAACTCGAGTCGGGTTTACTCGAGTGAGTTCGAGTTGAGCCCGAGTTGGCTCGACTCTTTGTGCAGCCTAGTCAGTTGTGACCATGAATGGGGAGAAACTGTCACCTCCCTTTGACGGTGTTGGCAACCATTGGGTCAAAACCACCGGGGACATAGGGGACACATTAACAAGAAGAAATCGTCGCCTCCTCCTCGCTGTGTTGGAGAACCACCGGCGGGCAATAGCAGAGCTACCTTGTGGCTGGATTGTATGATAACGGATTGTATGCCAACACTAGACTCAGGCCTAGCTATATGCAGGGCCCACACCAGACTTAGGCTGCTGTCCCGTAGTCCAATATGCATTCATTCCATCGCAATAATAAGATGTATTAGTGCCCCTCTTCCACCACTACACTCAATCGTCTATTGTCATCTTGAATAGGTCTACCCAATTTGCAAGGGCAGAAATTAATCTTGCTCTCATGTTTCAGATTTTGCTCCCGAAGCTATCAACATACAGAATAACAATCAACTACAAAGTTGAGAAATTGTTTAACACCTCAAAAGTTTAATCCCTTATATGTAAGATTACGAAGAATTTTGAAAGACTTATAAAGAAGGCTGTTAAGTGATTGATTATCTTAGTTCATTTGAACTTGCAAGGGGGTGGGTTAGATCTGTTAAATCAGGGGTTCAAATCCGGTGTAGGAGTGTGACTCAAGTTGTTACAATAGTATCAAAGCGGCTTCAACACTTGAACCTATGATCACACATGCAAAACCAAAATCCAAATGAAACCAAACCTGGATGCCCTAATATAGCTACACTATGAAAAGATCCTCCCACATCTTTGCAAGACCCAAACCCATAAGGGAGCACGAGATACAACCTCCAATTTTAATGACATCCCGATCTCCAAATTGATGTGAACAAATACTTTCTCCCCACCTTCCACTTACCTATTTGCAAAATAAGCTACATTTTCTTTTGAAGAGGCTGAGTCCTCTAATAAGCTTCTTTGAAGGTAGCAATAGGTGTCAAACTGATTGTCAGAAATATCGGTATGGGGTTTTTAATAGCAAGATTTTTGTTGAGTATGATTCGGCAAAGTTGTTTTCTTAGGAAAATCTCAGAAAAAACTCAAAAAAATTAAAAATAGCTATAAATTAATTAAATCAGAAAGTAATAAGAAAACATAAATAAAACTATATAAAAGTGATAAAGAACATTTAATGATGATAAACATCATGAGATATAATTTAGTTTGAGTTTAAATTTGAATCCATGATAATGTCAATGCTAAAAAACAGAAAAATGAAAAATAGAAAAAATTGCAAAAAAATGTGAAAAAACATGATAAATATAATTTTCTTTTTTTTTCAACATATCGATTTCCCTTTTTCTAGTTGTTCTTATTTTTTATGTTAATATGATGATATTTTTTTAAATATCACGATATTTGTGACACTACACTTAATTTCTGTCGGGCCCCCAGAGGTGTGAACAAAATTGAATAGGACTTCATCAATTTTTGGAAAAATAAAAGTTGAGTGACACTCAGTTTCGATTTTCATTACAGCTTTCTATAGTGGGAGAAAGTGTCTCAAAATAAAATTTTGGGACACTAAATTCCCACCCGTTGAACACAATCTAAAGTGAAAAGGACTTCTTATTCACAACAATAAGACTGTCACCCAACAATTTCAAATTAAGGTTGCTCCAGCTGGTTGCCTACATCTACATGAGGACAAACGAGAAAGCATTTGATGGTAAGATATGTTTGTGCACATTGAAAATGTTCTGTGCAGAGGCAGAGCTACATATAAACTGCCTACATTATCCCTTCAATATTTTTTTATTTTTATATTAATATTTTCAAATATTTGTTATGTTATATACATAGTGCGCTTTGGATATAGAAATATGTGAATGAGTGCTCCTCCAGAAATTTTTTCTAGCTCCAGCGCTTGTTCTATAACATTATTATCTTAGTTATAAAAATATTCTCTGGTCTTTTATAAGAAAGTTCTTGGACATATTAGCATTATAAACCAGTTTTCACTCGGTCCATGTGATTCAAACGTCCTCTCCTTTTTTCAAACTTCCTGGAAAAAGTTATGGCTTTAGCTTATCGGTAACTAGGTCCAACTTTTCTTCTTTGCCAGAGAATTTGAACCGAGTTTTAATGTTGGATACAAGAACTGGGCCAGGTCTCTCACATTAAAATTATGATCATCATCTCTCTCTCTCTCTCTCTCTCTCTCTCTCTCCATCTTTGAGGATCTAATCCTTCCAGATGCTGAATGCTGCTAGATGGGTAAAATTTAAAAAATTGTCGCTAAAAAGGTTACTGTATAATTGGTATTAACACAGTTTGTGGCGGACAGCAATTTACTTTCAGCAACAAATTTCTAAATTCTAACCATACAACAACTTATTGGCATCTACCAACATTGATTTTTCATATATATATATATATATATATATATATATATATAATGAACAATAATAATTGGAGTCCAAACCTTCATTTGGATGAACCCAGGGTTTTTGAACTAGGATCCTGTACTTTATCATGTATTGACCAACAACATCATCAACTTAGACGTGGCACCTTAAAAGTAAGGAACTGAAGCTTTAACAGTACCATGTATTTGTCATCCATCAAAGAATGAAAGTATTTTTGTAAAATTTACATACATTTAACTGTGTAGTCTCATGCTAAGGTCTCAACAATAAACATTTTGGATAAGATATTGCTTGATCACGGATTCAACTTGTCCCATGAATAAAGAATTAATTTCACAAAATTGGGTTTACAGGCCGATAGCGCAAACCAGGGGATAGAATGAAATAATTCTCCACACATAGGGGCATTTGTAGGTGTTATAACTTGAGTAGAGCAGCCATAAAAATGGTTTTCTCACCATTTCATCAAATTGAATGAATGGTGCTTGAATCCATTGCATTCTGTCAACATGAAATCAAATGATGGTTAAAAGTAGTTAAACGTGACAAACTACTATACAGGAACAAGAGAGATTGATTCAAAGCATGTGCCAACTAAACTAGTTAAAACATATCTTCAATGCCTTCCCTAGTCTTCAATTGTGCGTAGTTAGGGGACTAAATTACTTTCTCCCCTATTAAATACCTACCAGCAGTATGCATTCGAGTCAATATCCGTTAAGCATTTCCAATTCTATCAAGCTTCAAGCATTGACATTGAAGATGTCAGAGTAAGCGAGTCATAAACATCCATAACCCGTCCGCACTAAATGCAGCGTGCTCAGCACGAGTCAATTCAGATTGGAAGTCTTCAAGAGGACCCTCAATTATGTATCAATATATTTAAATTTGAACCTTAGTCCTGAACCTATCTTTTGATCATGACATCTTTGGACACTTTTCTTCCATCTTTTGAGTATTAAAGGAAGATAAAAAAACCAAAAACTTTAATTGGCTGGTAAAGGAGTTTAAAGCATGAAGCAAGACATTTAGCCTATCAGGAGGTGAAGTGTAAGCTTCAAAATGAAATTGGTAAAATATATATTTCAAAAAAAAAAGAGACAAAAACTGAAAACGAACAACTAATTTAAATGATAGGCACTAAGCAGCAATGTCAAATCTATGGTGGACGACAATTTACTTATAGCAACAAATTTCTAAATTTTAACCACACAACTATCTAACATCTGGCAACATTGACTTTTCCTATATACACATTGAGACCACCTAATTAACAACAAGAATTTGTATCTAAACCTTGAGTTGGATGTTTGTAAAGGGATTGTTTTGGGGATTTAGAACATTATGTGAGTGTTCCATTAACCTGCCTCAAAATTTGGGCAGATTCATAGAACATTAGAACTAGATGTCAATGAATCTCCCCTAATCTTTCGGGCATATGCATAGGACACTTTCAAAGTGTTCCATTTACCAAATGATTTGGTTTTAGCTTGAACTTGGATCTTGCACTCTATCATGTATTGATCCACAACATGTTCAACTTAGACACTGTGCCTTAAAAGCAAAGAAATGAAGCTTTTACAAAAACAAGTTTTAGGGTTTGATGAAATCACAAAAAGACACTTTCATTTAACTGCTTTTGTCTTTTTATGTAATCGACAACAGTGGCATTTTTTTGTCATCCAGCAAAGCATGAACTTATTTTTGTGAAATTCTCATACATTTAACTGTGTGTATCTTCATGCTAAGGCCAGAACAATAAACCTTTTGGATGAGATATTTCTTGATCATGGATTCATTTTTTCCATGAATAAAGAATTAATTTCATAAGGTTAGGTTCACAAGCTGATAGCACAAAGCAGAGAGGTTGGGGGGAAGTGTGAGGGTTTCGAACTTCTCATTGGGCAGCGAGATGAAATACTTTTCCTGCTCATCCAACTATGATTGGAGCCTGCTGGAGCATTTGGTGGGTGTTATAACTTGAGTAAAACAGCCATATAAATGATTTTCCAACCATTTCACCAAATTGAAGGAATGGTGCTAGAATTCACAGCATTCTGTCAACATGACATCAAATGTTGGTTACAAGTAGTTAAATGTGAACAAACTACTATACAAGGAACATGAGAGATTGTTCAAAGCTTGTGTAGCCCAAATAAACTACTTAAATAATCTCTTCATTCTTCAATCCCTTTCCTGGTCTTCAAATGTGAGTAGTTGGGGGACGATCAGCAATATGCAAGTGAGTCAATATATGTCAAGCATTTCCAATTCAATCAAGCTTCAAGTGTTGACATCGAAGATGTCAGAGTAACTGAGTCATAAACGTCCATGACCCATCCGCACCAATTGCAACGTACTCAGCATGAGTCAATTCTTTGGAAGTTTTCAAGAGGTTCCTTAATTACGTATCAATATATTTAAATTTGAACCTTAGTCATGAACCTATCTTTTGATCATGACATTTTTGGACACATTTTTCCCGTCTTTTCAGTATTAAAAAAAGATAAAAAAACCAAAAACTTTAATTGGCTGATATAGGCGTTTAAGGCAAGAGTCCAGACTTGACCTATCACGAGGTGAATTGTAAGCTTCAACATGAAATTGGTGAAATATTTATTTAACATAAAGACAAAAACTGAAGAAGAACTAATTAAAATGATAAGTAAGCATTAAATAACAGTGCCAAATTAAACACTGCCAGATAATATGAACGCTTGATTTCACTTGGGCCAAGTGCTATTTGAAGGAGGTTAGTTCAATAACTCATTAAACTCAAACTAATTAAACAAGCTTGGCCCAAACTAAATCAATTCAAATCATGAGCTGCTCGGTTCAACAAGAACTCTGCATAGATAATTTTTTGGACCAATGTACCTGAGTGGCAATAATTAACTAACAATGGAAAGGAAGGGACCAGGTCCATGTGGATTTTGTAAAAACTCATGCAACAACTACTTTGGTATTTACTCTTATCTCTGGAATGAGGGAAAATGGTTGTAGGCACTCCAAATTTTCCCTTTCTAAAACCACACGAAATTGAGTTATAAAAAATGTTGGGAATGTTACGTTCATTTAAATGGAATTTCAAAAGAAGAAGAGCAATGTAAAAAATTGACATCTGAGTGAGTGCAGTCCAAATACAAATTTAGTGAGTGCAGTCCAAATACAAGAACAAGCTTCACCATAGAAATGTGAAGCTTAAGGAAGTCAGTAGTGTTCATTTATGAAATAATCCAGATTGATGGCAAGCTTGATGAGGAGGTCGATCCAGACAAGAACTAATGCAGCAAAGGATCTTCAAACCTGTTATATTAATGCTAGTCCTGGAATCAGCTGATCCGACGGACTAATTGTAACAACTGTACAAATTGCATCGGTCAGTGCTACTGACTCGGCTTGTAATTAGCATGTTATTTAAATAATTAGAACACTAGAAAATAGACTTATTTTGAATTAATGTAGGGCATGCAGTGCTCATTATCAATAAAATATGTGTGGAGTTTGAAACAAATTTACAACCACTAAATACAAAACGTTTGTATGCTTTTTGGTTATGGACAACTACATACTACACACACACACATACATATATATATACACAAAGAAGTTCTTACCATCTTACTGGAAAAGCTTTGGGATGTGGAAGTTGTATAAATTAAAGGGGAAGAACTTAATTTTTACTACGATAACTTGTCCCTTGATCAGATAGAGTGATGCTTATTGTTCCTCACATTAAATGCCGTTGGAACTAAGGGTGCGTTTCTTTCACCACAGATTTGAGACCCACAATGTTCTGAGATCACTAGGATTTCAAATATATGAATTTAAGCTTGAATACCCCCCATCCGACTTTATATCCATAGTTTTTTACATGTTACCTGATATAAAATCCATATTACTAAGATCCTTAATTTACTTATACTGAGGATCTTACAATGCAGACTCAGAAAAGAGGCCATCGAATGCTACCTAATCAAGTGTGACAACCAGAAGGAAAATGAGAGATCGATCCAGAGCTTCTGGTGCCAAAATATGCTACTTTAAACATTTCCCTGTCATCGGCCTAGACCATCTAAATATTGATGGGCTAGAACATTAATTGATAAATTGATGCCCCCCTCATAATGGTATTTTTGCTAGTAGTTGAGTGATTAAAATTTCTTGGGCCCCCTACTAACTGCCACCAAATATGGAGTTAATACACGTCAAGCATTCCCTGTCCTATCTTGAACCGTTCTACATTATTCAAGTTGCCCTGATAGTTGAGTCAATTATTGGCAGGTTTTTTATGGGGAGCTCACAAGATTCATTAATTGATTTTTATCATCTTCGGATCTAACTCAAACCATAAGTCTGATCCAAACTTTGAATCATGACGTCTTTTTCATTGGATGATTTAAGGGAGGAATTAGAAAAACGGAAGAAAGAGTTGAAAACTGGCATAAAGAAAACATGATAGTGGAAATATACTAATGAAGTAAGGGCTACGTGGCCATGAGAAGCCATTAATGTGATCAGCCATGTCATGGTTGTGCAAGATTAACAATTTTTTTTAAAAAAGACACCTTTTCTCAAAGAGAATCTATAAATGGGGCTTTGATTCCTTATCATGGTTATGCAGGCACAGAAGTACCACCAACAACTTCGGCTGGTATGGCTGCAGCCAGTTTGTCACCTTTTCCCATAAGCTTTCTTCTGTGTTGCTTCCTTACCTTGACTATAGTGCTTGGCGAGGAAGAGGTATCACCAGCTTTTGTTTCTCTAAGCAATGTGACCGATGAATTTGCATTGCTATCCTTCAAATCCCAGGTCACCAGAGACCCCTGCAATGTACTCTCAAACTGGAACTCAAACATTTCCTTCTGCCAATGGAATGGAGTTTCATGCAGCCGTAGTTCACAAAGGGTTGTTGCTCTGAACCTCACCGACAAGGCACTTGAAGGTACCTTCTCCCCATACATCAACAATCTCTCCTTCTTGCAAGTTCTTCATCTTATCCTTGATTTTAGCTGCCTCCCTTCATTGAAAATACTTTCCATATGGGGAAACCATTTTAAAGGGTTAATTCCACAAACACTGAGCCATTGTCAAGGTCTCCAAACACTGTCAGCAGGGGCAACCAATTCTATGGAAGCATCCCAAAGTTTCTAGGCAGTTTGTCAGAACTCAAGTACTTAAACATTGGTGGTAATAGGCTCACTGGCACCATTCCAGTTGCTTTGGGTAATCTCTCAATACTGGGGTGGTTTTTTATCAGTGAAAATCAGATACAGGGGAACATTCCTTCTAAGTTTGGAAGCCTAACCCACTTGATGGCCTTTAGAATGCAAAGGAACAATCTCACTGGTACACTGCCTGAGAGCTTGTTTACCTATCCGCTCTTTGGGGTTTGAGTTTCATGACCAATCAACTAACAGGGCATCTCCCAAAAGATGCTGGCCGCTTCCTGCCCAATCTCCGATGACTCTATATGCATATAAATAATTTTGATGGCCCTCTCCCAGCTTCTCTTTCTAATGCTACAAGACTTCAAGTTCTTAGTGCAGAAAGCAATAAATTTAGTGCTCCGATACCATTAGAATAGGTAGTCTGTCACAACTCAAGTACCTTTCACTTGGGGGAAATATGTTGACCAATGTCCCTGGCAACCGAGAGCTCTCCATTCTCACATCCTTCACTAGGTGTCGGATGCTAGAGGAACTTTATCTATCACAAAACCTTTTGAACGGCATTCTTCCTGCCTCTGTTGGAAACCTACAGCCACCTTGTCGAAACTTGACCTTTTCTCTAATCAGATTGAAGGTACTATCCCATTAGCCCTAGCCAACTTGACCAAGTTAATTTCCTTAAAGTTGAGTTCCTACAAAATAAAAGGCTCATTACACCAAATATAGGACAGATGCACAGCTTATAGGTGTTGCTTCTTGACAACAATGCATTAGAAGGCCCAGTCCCACTATCATTCTACCAGTTGGTCCGCATGTATGCTCTTGATATTGGACACAACATGCTAATTGGGTCAATTTCAAGCTCTATAAACAATCTCACTAGTTTGTAGAGGCTGTATCTAAGTTCAAACAATTTGTCATCAACACTACCGCCTGGTCTTTGTGAGTTGAAGGACTTGTGGGAGCTATACTTGCAGGACAACTCCTTCACCGGTCACCTGCCATTGGGTATCGGGAATTTTATCATCATGGACCATATGGATATCTCTGCAAACAAGCTGAGTGGAGAATTGCCGGCATCATTATCAAAGCTCCAAATGCTAGAGTATTTGAATCTCTCTCAGAACACATTTGATGGTCGCATTCCTGAACAACTTCATCACATGTTAAGCCTTGGCACTATTGACCTTTCCCATAACAAGCTTTCTGGTGAGATACAAAATCATTGGAGAAACTTCAATACATCCAGGTCTTGGACTTGTCCTTCAATCTATTGGAAGGAGAGATTCCAAGTGGTGGAAAGTTGGCAAACTTTTATGTCGAGTCATTCCTAGGGAACTATGCACTATGTGGAGCTCCCAAATTCCAAGTCCCATTGTGCTTACACAAAACAGAGAGACAAAGTAAGAGCAATGTAGCTGAAGTCATTGTCGCTTGCACAATTGGAGGCTCAACACTTTTGGACATTGTTTGCACACTCATCGGTATCTCATGCTATAGAAAGAAGCGGTTGTTGAAACATCCCAATGACATTGAAAGGTTATGAGAAATTACACTTCCGATGATTTCTCACAGAGAGTTAGTTCATGGAACGAGCAACTTCAGTAATGCAAATTTTCTTGGGAAAGCTTTGGTTCAGTGTACAAAGGAATTCTAGCGGATCGAACGACAGTGGCTGTTAAGGTCCTTAATTTGTTATTTGAGGGAGCATCTAAAAGTTTTGACATCGAGTGCACTGTCATGTGCCAAATCAGGCACCGAAATCTCGTTAAAGTCATTGTGTCTAGCTCTAGTAGAGATTTCAAGGCTTCAGTTCTCCAATACATGCCCCTTGGGGGCCTAGAAGTCTATCTAGATTCAGATGGCCATCACTTGAATCTCGTTCAGAGATTGGATATCATGATAGATGTGGCTTGTGCTCTAGAATATCTTCACCATGGTTACTCGGAGACTATAGTTCATTGTGATCTGAAGCCAAGTAATGTGCTTCTAGATGAGAACATGACAGCATACGTCAGCGATTTTGGCATTGTAAAGATTCTAGTTGGTCAGAATTATTCTACTCTTACAGCCACTCTGGGAACCACAGGGTACATTGCACCAGGTATGTATCTCTTTTTAATTTTGTCTTTTTATAAATTTTGTGTTTCACGAAGTGTGAGTATAATTGCCTGAACCATTTCTTGAGTCAACGTGACCTCACTTTGAGTTCTTATATGTGTGTGTGCATGTGAACACATTCTCTTTCTCTTCAATTCACAGAGAAAGTGGAAGAGAGGGTGGGATCACATGGGAGGGGCTGGAGAGGTCATAAGGTGAGATAGAAAATACAAAGAGAGAGTGGGTGGTTTGCCAGTCCTAGTTGTCTCTCTCTCCCTCTCTCTCTCTCTCTCTCTGTGTGTGTATATATATATATTCATTCATTCATTCATCTATTTATATTGAAATCAGCTGGCTAAGCTTTTTTTTTTAATTTTGTATTGTTTAAAACATTGCAAAAAATGCATTGATGATAGTCAATGTTTTGGCAACCCTTTTTAGCATTGAGACCATTTTTAGGGTCACAAAATAAGAAAAGGAGTCATCCGTAACATAGGTAGCCCACTGATTTCAACTATATATATATATGTTTATATATATATATATATATATATATATATATATATAATTTGGTCTTGACTTACATGGTTTAGCTAATTTACTCTTTTGTGGTTTGCAATATAATATCAATAAATATATTAATTGATGTGCAACACCCATGATCCTTCTAATCATCATGATTTGGTAGTTCACGCATAAAGACACACACAAGTGGTTCCTAGCTCAATAATGTAAAGGTCATTGACAAAATCTTTTACATGGACAATGCATTCGTTGTTTGTTTGGCTTGTGGTGTTGCATGCTAGTCTTTACATTCATTTAAGAGAACCTTGAGAAAGGTCACAGGAGCATTAGAAGTAAGATGAGTTTAATTAGGCCTTTATGTTGTGAAATCATTGCGCCAACCAACTAATGAAGGTCAACAAATCTCACATGCCCCATAGAAAAAATCTGGATTTGTGTTTGAATTCTTTTAAGAGCACTTGAATATCATATATATAGGACATCAGTTCAAAATAGACTTGGGCAACGGCCAGCCCGGCTTGATAAGAACTGGGTTCGGGCCAGCCTGACGTCCGAAATCCGAGCCTAGGACCGGTGCGGTTACATAAAAATTATTTTTAAATATAAAATAATTTTTTTGGATATAAAATATATTTTAAATAACAATATATATTATTAATAAAATAAAATTAATATTTAAAAGTTATTGGGATGGATCAGACCCCCGTCGGGCTAACCCGGGTTGGCCCGATACATTATCGGGCGGGCTCAAACCTGGGCCCGGTCTGGTGGGGTACCCATTGGGTACCTGGCCGATAACTACGTCTAGTTCTAAATCATAATCTTGTATTCATTTTTAGATGTATATATGAGAATACAACAAGAGAAAGGCAGGATTGGAGGTTCAATTGCTTAAGTCCATTAATTTCCAGGCCTCTTGCCCAAAACCAATTAGTGCAATTGTGTCATAGATGAGCGTTAGCCAATTATATTATACTTGCTAATCATGTCTAATATTGTTGGATGGTTGAATTAGAATTTGGGATGGCTGGAAAGGTGTCAACCAAAGGTGATGTCTACAGCTTCGGAATTCTCCTCCTTGAGGTGTTTATAGGAAGAAAGCCTACTGAAGAACAGTTTGATGGGGATTTTAGCTTGAGGCAATGGGGGGCTGAAGCATTTCCTGTTGCAATTTCAGATGTCATTGCCAGCCATCTTTGAACGAAAGTG
This sequence comes from Nymphaea colorata, assembly GCF_008831285.2. Classification (NCBI taxonomy): domain Eukaryota; kingdom Viridiplantae; phylum Streptophyta; class Magnoliopsida; order Nymphaeales; family Nymphaeaceae; genus Nymphaea; species Nymphaea colorata. Next base: position 205,409 of record NC_045145.1, on the reverse strand, counting down.
ACACTACTCCAACTGAAAGATCAGCTGCTATGAATGAACTGCTGGTGATGATCATGGAGATAGGCTTGTCATGTTCAAGGGTGTCTCCAAATGAGAGAATGGACATGAAGGAAGTGGTTGTAGGGCTGAGAAGGATACGATAGAAGATAAGAATGATAGAAGGATAATTCAAATATATTCATAGATACAATGGGATTTAATTCCAGGGCACCAGCCATTGGCAAAAATAGTTGGAGGTGGAAATGTAGTTTGATTGCTTTCATTGAGAGCTCTCACTTGCATTGCTCAATTACAGTTGCATATAGGATTTAATAAAGATATTCTTAATATGCTTGTGTGTTCTATTCCTAAGGCATTTGGGTGATCAATCTTGTAGAACAACTCGCACATTTCCAGTGCAAGTTACATGTAAGATGCTTGGAACTTTGTCCATTATTGCGGTTTGTGCCTTATTCTAAGTAAGGTCACCTCAATAGCCAGAGTTTAGATAAATCCTCAGCACAATTTCTCAAACCTTTCAAAAAAATGCACAACAAGAAGAATGAACAAAAATACATAATTGCAGTAAGTTTTGGACTGAATTCTATTTTATCAAAAGAAGAGCCCTTGAATGACGAGGATGAGAGTTTTATGCTGTGAGCATCATGTGTTATTGGAGCATGCTATATGTGATGGCCCTCTAACAAAGGAGCATGTGTTATGGACTTAAAATGATAAAAAGGACCAAATGACCCAGTTAGTTAAATAGAAGACCCTTCCCCGTACAAGTAAAAGTGAAACTTGGAAAATCTTTATTCTATTTCATAGGAAGTGAATCCACCATTGTTTAAAGGAAGCTTGCTGTTGTCTCAAAGAAAGTAATATCTTTAATCTTTTCAAGCATACAAAAATGCATGAAGCCAAACCCATGAACACGCCGATGGCCACATTCATAAAATTATTTGCTGGTCTCAGTTCGAAGTTCAAGGATGCTACTTTATATTCAAGTATTGTGGGAGCATTGCAATATGTGTCCCTCGCCCAGCTTGACATTGCCTTCTGTGCAAATAAGGTTGTTTGCATCCCAAAATTTGTTTAAGGAAGGTTGTGTTCATTTTCCATGCATTTCATATTCACCCAAACATTATCTTCAACCTATATGTGGTGTGGTATTTGGTAAAAAATTTAAAACTTTATGAGGCAAAGGAAAGAAAATCTTTTTAAAGGAAAGTATTTCATATACTTTTATCAAGACACTTAGAGAGAGTGAGATAAGGATTTTTCAGAGAGAGAAAATATAGATGGAGAAAAACTAGTAAAAGAGCAAGAGATTTTAAGGGAAAAATAAGGGAGAGAGAGAAACAAAAATTTATAAGTCAGTGGAACAAAATAAAGCGAGAAACTAGTAGAAGAGAAGGAGATTTTAGTTGAAAAGCTAGTAGAGGAGCAAGAGATTTTAAGATAAACATGAGAGAGAGAGAGAGAGAGAGAGAGAGAGGAAGAGATAAATATTTTTAAGAGTAAAAAAACTAGTAGAAGAACAAAGGAATTTAAGAGAAAAATGAGTGCAAGAGGGAGAGAGATAAAGATTTTGAAGAGAAAGAAAATAAATAAAGAGAGAAAAAATAGTAGAATAGCAAAAGATTTTAAGAAAAAATGAGAGAGAGAGAGAAATGTAAACATTTTTAAGGGAGAGAAAAGAAATAGAGAGTGGAAAATTTGTGAAGATAGATTTTAAGGGAATAATAAGAAAGATATAAAGATTCTAAGAGAAAAAAATGAGAAAGAGCGAAGAAAACAAGGAAGAAAAAATTATCTAACAACGAGATATTTTAAGCCCTCTTTTTTTATATCGAAATTAAAATTTATGAGATAATATTGAAAATTTTCAACTTCAATATTTTTTTGCAAGCGAGAGAGGAACTTGTGCTTCAATCCCATAGGAAGACGCGCTTTTAAAGGTGGATCACTTCTTTAAGACTACAAATAGGATGATCAATAGGTATTCTATCAAGGGAATGAGGATTTGAAGGATGTCAAAACTAATTGTAGCATTCCTGATTTGGACAATCCCCAACCTCAAAAAACAATATAAAAAAAAAAAAATCCCACCACAAGCTCTCATAATCATAGTTCATCCATCTATCAATAGAAAAATCAACTGGCCATACATGCACATTATCTATTTGTAGAGATATAACAAAGGCATACACTCAATGGAAGGTAAAAAATAAAATGAAAAAAAAAGAAAAAGAAAAAACATATCATGCCTATTTGAGTTGATGAAATAAACAAGACTTGACTTCAGTTGCTCATGGCTGTTGGCTCTAAATAAGAAATTTCAAGAGCTCTCTTACATGGCCATGGGGAGATGATGAAGGGAAGAGAAAGAAAAAATGAGACTACATGCCTCGCGATGGTATGTGCTGGGGTAAAAGATTACCCAACCTGACAAAACAAACTTGCTGGGCTGAGCTAAGCTAGGCTAGGCTGGCCCGACTTTGAGTCGGGTATTGGAGGCCTGATTCTGTTCAATATACACATTTAAACCCCACCTCTCCATTTTGTTTTTTTTTTCTTTCTCTCTCTCTAAAATCTTTTTTCCATAACGCTGACATTTGGCTTCCTTATTACATTGATTCTTTTTAAAAACTCTTTGGTGCATCCCCAAACATTTCTTAAAAACTAGTGATGTGTCGGCGAAGATTTTGAAGACATTAGAAAAGGAAACCTTTTAGTAATAAAATTGACATCGAACCGGCTGCATGTCGGACAGAAGCATGATGGTCTGACTCTGCCCAATAACTAAATGGGCCAGACTCAAACTGATAAGAAGACCTTCATGAATGCATAGAGTCAGATTTTATTGAGCATCAGACCAATCCCTCCCGACCTGATGCGCAGCCCTACTAGCAGCATTAAAGGCGTTGTAGTATGTGCTGGGGTAAGTCACAAGCGAGCTGTATTAGGACAGTGTTTTATAGGATAGTGGTTTCTGAGTGGGCATTATTTTTGTATTTTAGTTAGGAAATTTGGGTCGGGCGGAGATACCGGAGAAACTTTGACATAGAACCTACAAAAAAGCATTCATCTCGGGGCCTAGCCTACATTTTTTTTAAGAAGCCCGGGCATTTGGGATTTGATGTGGAATGCAAGTTCATACTTGTAAGCAATAACACATTGCACCAAACATGGTATTTTAGTACACCAAAATTTTGTGTGTCAGTATGATTAATGACAAATATGTTTCTCTTTAAATAGAAAAAAGAAATTTGTTTTACAGATAAAAGAATTTGAAAAAAGTGAAAAGGCTCAAAAAGACAGTTCTTTTTCTCTAATTTAAAAGATCCCCGGTTTTTCTTTTTCTTTTGGCATATGATTGTCTGTATTCCTTTATTGTTTTTGGCAATGTTTGCAAAATCATTAATTTGTCACTTAATTATATGTCTCTCTCTCTTTCTGCCTTTATCTAGATATCGTGCCTTTCCATGTAACGTAAGCCAAAGAATTGGAACTGCCTCGTCATTCACTTGGTAAGATGGATAGACTTTAAATGTCATTTTCCATCTTGATCACATGTCCAATTGAACGTTCCAAAAAAAAAAAAAACAGATATGGGAAAAAAATTAATCTCTGATTATGGAATAGATTGTCTTCGGAATTAAGAAATAACATCCGACTGGATTCGGATTCAAATTATGATATATATAAGTATCGGATCGGATACGGATTCAGATCAGATTTTGTTTTAAGTAATTACTCATATCCAATGCTACCTTTTGAAAATCTTCTAGATACAGTTCAAAATTCGGATTCTGATTGTGAAACCAGATCTTGAATTCAAATTCAGAGATGATATCTCTCCAATGTAAGAGTAGACATGAAGGAGGTAGTCGCCAGGCTTAAAAGGATATGACAGCTTCTTCTTTTGAAAAATGACAAAAATAAACTTCTTTTTCATTTTTCTAAAATGAATAGGGTTGTTTAGTTATTTTTGCTCCCGGCTCATTTCTTTTCCACTGACTTGTCAGAAAAACTTTCTTTGTTTCATAACAATGATGCCATCCCCATCTCTTGGGCAGGGTTGTGGTGCTTTTGAATCTCTAAGAATAACTTTTATCGCAAACCAAAAGGCCACCACCCAAATACAGAAAATAAAAAGTAAAATATTAGAATACGATTCGAGTTTGGATACGAATGACCATGGATCTGATTCATATAAAATATATTATTGACAGTACGGATACTTATATACTCTGATTCGAGTTTGGATACGAATTAAGAAAAGTTGTATCCAAATTTGGATGCGAGGCTATATAAGGAAGAAATCCATTAGTTCCACATCAAACCTTAATAAAGAGCAGCAGAGAAATGGGTCCAACCAAGCTGGCCTGGTAGTTGAAGCTACCAGACCCTGGCTCGAACTGATTCCGTTGTTACCAGGACACATTGACAGTCCAATAAATGAATTAGCGGAACACAAGCAGATCCTTTCAAATATAGGCCCATTTTTATTCTACTATGAATCTACTTAAAAAATGAACCAGATCCATGGAACACTTGTTATAGGAATTTTAAGGCAGATTAGTAAGGCAGTAATAATGTGTTACTGCTGACATAGAATCACACATAACTCGTCAAACAAATGATCAGCAAAGAAGCTGCACAGCTGACGTGCTAATTGATCCCATCACTCTGCTTGTGCTTATAACTTATAACTTCAAATTCTGCGTCACTTATTTTGCTGTTATGACACATTGTCCACTAATTTCCAACTGTTGAGTCAGACTATATTCACTTTTTGTGTTTAAGGGAGACTACATTTTCTTCTTGTGTAAACTAATTAAAAGCACAAGTTGATAAACTAAAAATAGCTTGTGGAAGCTAAAGTTCAAAGAGCTCATTTATACTAACGGGTTGTAAAAAGAGGTAACAGCTTGCCAGATCAAATCTCAGCTCATCATCTGAATGGAACTGCTAGCAAGTTGTATAGGTTATGTTCATAATCTACAGTTTGACCTGGGATTGAGAATATTAGCTGCGCCCCAGCCATTGTCGGCTCATTTTTTATGTTTCCACCGGCAAACATCAAAGCACGTGTACTAACTAAGGTATCTGCAGGTTCTAGTGAATACGGTTTCAGACTTGGAAGGTTAATTGGTCAACGACATGTCACCGGTTATTTCTTTTCAGAGTATAACCATGGTTTCTTGAGTCCCATTTGGACGAGCTTATGATTTCTATAATCATGTGAAGCTTGCCAGTTCAACTATAGTGACTCTCCTCCTAACATCCCAAGAGCACTCGGTGAACCAAATCCCTGCAGGGAATTCTGTTGTCATGCCAGCCAAGCACGACACGGTCTGTCGAGTGTACCACACATAAGAAAGAGGGAGAGATAGAGCACCTGGCACCGTGACGGCATGGGCCCATCTCCTCTCAAGACCAGCACATTTTGTCTTATATAGCACTGATGTCGATGACAATGAAGGCGGCAATGAAGATCCTGCGGCTGCAGGGGATGACCTCGGCCAGGTTCCAGTGGAGGCTGAACTAGTGACGAGGAATGTGACAATGTGAATCTTGCTTCACATTGTTTTTCTTCCTGTAGAACTAAAGCATAAACTTTGTTAATGTTGGGCAAGGGATCAAGTAGTAAGATTTGACCACGAATTGCTCCCTATGATCATTTAGCCCCATCAAGAATTGGATTACTCTTTCTCTTTGAATATGATCTGAGTAATTCTCATAGCACCACATGCACAAGACGGTATGGGAGAATAGAGTTAAGATCATCCCATGATGCCTTAGTGTTTGTGTAGTACATAGTAACTGTTAGAGTCTCTTGTGAAGTCGACATATAGAACTGCAGTTGATATATCCTTGGTGCTAAACTAACCTTTTAAATTCCATACATCTTCAGCAGAAGTAGCATAAGCAATACTAGCAGCAATTTCTTTGCTAATAGAATTTAAAATCCATGAAAGAATCATATTATTGCATCTAACCCATAAGGCACGATTCTTATCTCCTTCTTTTGGCTCTTTGATAAATCCATCTACCAACCCTAATTTATTTTTCGCTGACAAGGCCATTATCATGGCTCTACTCCAAATGGCAAAATTGTCACCGTTAATTGCTTGAGATACCAACACACTTTTGGGATTATCAGAATGATGTAAAAAGATGGAATCAGTCATCACCTGAGAATTTTCTGAATTACTGATGTCACCATTATTCTTTTCTTGGTCTGCCATAGTTCCTTCTTATTGTTCTTAGAGAAGGAAGACAATGGTCAGCTGGGCTTCTGCAAAAAACGATCACTTGCGTCTCTTCTGTCGTCGTGCAAAGATCGATCCAGAGCATGACCATGGAGGGAGAGGAGGCAGAGATATATGAGGGGATGAGGGTTCACTTCCGCCTTTCTTCGGCAAGCAGGCCAAGCAGCAGGTCTCCCTTGATGCCGAGAAAGAGAAAAAAACTAACCTTCAGAAAATAGAGAAGCCATAGTTGCAGGGCCGAGAGCGAAATAGAGAGGAGTGAATGAAGATCTTCGATGAATCCCAACTCGGTGGTGTTCGTTCGACGCGAAAAGAGCAGGCTTCGCGAATTTCTGCTTTGATGCTATGTTCAAGGGGCAGAAAATCCAGGGATCTCAGAATATCACCGTCAAGCTCTCCTCAGAGAAAACAGAGAACTAGTTCAAAGCGCGCCCATAAAAAAAAAAACCACCTCATTACAGTCCGACAGCCCCAAATTCTGTTTCCTCTCTCTTTCCTCCGTTGGAGAAGCTCTTTTCCGTCTTAAATCAGAGAAGAAACCATAGCCTTTGAACAGAAGGAAATATGACTGCCTGAGTTTGTGACTCAGTGAAGGGTTGAGGGAACCTGCTGTCGAGCTGAACCTGTAGGCTGAGAACAGGAGCTGCCGAGAGGAGATTTCTGTAGATGATTCGTGAGGATCTGCAATGGGCTCGTCACTGACATCCGCAGCAGAGAAATTCAGTCGAGCCTGAGAAATTCCGGCGATAGGGGTTGCTGCCGGAATACATAAGATCAGATGATCGATGTTAGTTTTACGAGAATCAGCCCAAATCGGTTCATGGCTCTCATATGGCACTAACAATGCAACATTTTCATGTATCCGATGTGTTAAGTTGGCATGGCTACCACTCGATGAAGCGGTACAAGTGGAACTTTATACTTCTTTTTCCTACACAGAACCCGATTTGAAGGTTAAACCATGGATGATCCAATCATTGGTACTGGATGATCTCACCAGTGATCAGATCCACGTCCGAGTCCAGTCCATTTTTTGGGTCGAGATATTCGAAGGACGACCAAATCTCTTTCCGTGAAAACAGTAGATTTGATTTGAGACCTCCTTCCGTCCGACCTCAGAACATAAGTTTTTAGGGAGAAACCTGGATTAAGATCCATATTTTTCACTCACGTGGAATCCACTGTTTGTTTGAACAGTGGGTCATATAGAAAAAAGATTTGAGATCCGAGGGGATCTCAGATCCACGGCCAAATAAATGCCTCCTATGGGATGCCGATTCGAGTCAGATATCGGGTAGTCTCTAAATCCTTTGTCACATACGATACTTGAATCATAACTAATTAGTGATTTGGATTCAAATCTGTCATCGATTCTGAGTTCAAATTCCAAGCGAACCTGAATCCAAAAACTTATGGAACTCCTCTAAATGCACATCTAACTTTTAGTGGTGCACTAAAAGCACAAGTTTAAATTTCTTTGTTTAACAGCATTTTATGTAATACATGCTGTTACTTTATTTAAACTTGAACGAGTTATTGTTACCCTTTCAAGGTCAATAACTCACCACTCAAAACAGAAGAAGCATTAAGTCCCCTCGTTCCCCAAGTCTATATGGCTTTGAGCTACGTACATTAGTAGTGTACCACTGCTCCCTTCCACTTATATACCATACTCCACCACTTGGGAATCGACTAGAGACATGCATCTCCATATGCCTCAAGCCCGACCGTTTATGCTATGCTAGTTTTGCCCTTTGAAAAAATTTATACCACTGTTTGTAATTATATTAATTGGGATATATCTGATTTTAAGCACGAGTAATTTCTAATCCAATGGAAGTCCATTCAATTTACGTTGCAACATAGAAAAAAAAAATGGAATTTAGCCTACATAATTGAGCTACGGAAATTTTTACTCAAAATAGACTTCAATATTGCTAAATTCTAGTTAGGCTCCGGCCATGAGTCATTGCATAAATGACATTGTAGGTGGAAACTGTCCCAAATGAGTTTCACTGGATAACTTGTCTTGATTGAATTGTCCAGTGGAAAATGAGGCTGGGTTTTCAAACAGTGTTAAGACAAAAACGACAATGACAAAAGCTTGTCCAGGTTCTTTGAAGAGATAAATCATCGTCAGAACTTGAGTCAAAATTTATTATGAGATGTTTTGTCCACCCCTAGAATGTATATTATTGGCAGCTGAGCTCAAAAGTCACTGGAATTGGAACGTCGTCTTCGGTTAGAAAAACAAAACATAATAAAATAAAAAGAAATTTCAAGAAGATTGGAGAATAACTAGTGACATGAAAAACCATTTTCACATTGTCATAAAACACAATGTAAGTTTTTCACCACTAATTAAAAAAAAGTATGTTTGCCAATAGCTCTAAGTTGTTACTAACTTAAGCTTGTTTTAACTTGATAAAAATGACTAATAGATGCTTAATGAGGACAAATTATAGATACATTAGTTTGTATTTGCTTAAGGCATGTTTTAAGGGGGTTATGACCAGCCATCCATTGGCCAAAATGTAGATGGATATTGTGCTATCCCATCCAAACTTTTGGTACATTGAATTAAAGATCTGCTGCGGAACATGACATTCACACTTGATTTTGACGTTGCCAAAACAGCAGTATTAGATTTTTTTATGTATTTATTTTTTTTAAATAGAATTCTGAAAATTGTAAGTTGTGGGTGCTTCTAGGAAAGAGGGGAAGCATGAATGGAGGAATTCAACTTTTTAATATAAAAGCTCGTTTAATATAAAAAGCTCGCTCCATGATCACTTATCTTTTTTTTTCATCATTTTACTGTTTTTTTTCTTTATTTTCTTCTTTGGAGCAACAGAATGCGAGTTTGTTATTGAAAAGAAATAATTATAAAGGATACTTAAACTTTCAGGTAGCAAAAAACTTATCAAATTGTTTAAAAAGAAAATCATCCGACCTTTATTCTTGTTCTCTTGTATTCAATTTGATGAAGTAAATAAAAAAGTTCGAAAGTATCTTTTACAACAATTTCATCTCCTTTCTTATTGAATCAAACCAATCTTGTAATTGTGAACAAGAGCACGTTTGAGTGGGTATACAAAAATATTTTTGAAATGCATTTGGTCACTCCAAGTGAAAGTATGGGTTGGGGTGGCACTTCTTCGGAGTGGGCATCGAAAATATTTCAAAATTCATCTAAAGGTTAGCCACCAAGTAGTACTGCTCAGCTTAGTACCCCACTATGCTTCTTATTATTATCTACAAGGCAGCAAGGTTCAAATTTATTGACAGAAAGCAGTGCCTTTATTTGGAAGACTTCTTCACCTTTTCTTGCAAGTTCTTGTATGTAAAAGATCAACTTAACCTATACGAAGAATTTATGATATATGTACAATTTGTTCATTCATAATATGTTCATTTATTTGTATTGGCTAATTTTTTGAAAATTTTGGTTCCAGGTCGCAACAATTGCATGGTTTGGTTTGAAGCTTATTTTGTTTGCGGTAGTCATTCTGTTGCAATTCCTTTGGTGCTGGTTCTTTGTAGTCATTCTGTTGTAATTCCTTTGGTGCTGGTTCTTCCATATATATGCCGTGTCTTCCAATGCATTTGGCAATACAAGGATGCAAAGGAAAAAAACATGTCTTTTTAATGGTAAGAATTTTTAGTCATTCCATATTTTTAGCCACGAAGATATGCTGCCTATGCTAGAAATGATATATAGTAAAGGAACAGTTAAATACTGGCTAACTCGAACTTGCATGTCAAACTCAAGCCATGCTGCACTTTCCCATAGCATAGGTGACATGATCCAAAGGGTATCCTTGGCTTGGATAACAACAGGGGAAAGAAAATTAGAACAGAGGTAACTGCAAAACAAGGGGCCACAACTTACACGGATATTCAGATGGAGAGATTAATGGTGTCCTGTGCACCCAGCACCAAGCCCATGACTTGTTTGTTCTTTTTTCATTTTTGTGGGATTTTTTGTCTTCTGCAATCAGGGGCGGAGCTAGATTTTTTTTCCTTTCATAAAACACTTAATATATGGTTAACATATTTTCAATTGACTATGAGGCAGATCTCATGGGGCTACTCCATATAATTGGGCCCAAGTTCACCCAAGTTTGAACTTTAAATTAAGGTTTGAAAGAGCTGTCGCGTTCATAACCAAAATAACAGCTGAGGTCAAAAATTATGATTCTGATCATCTGGAGTAATGAAATTCATGTTTTCCGTGAAATTTACAGTAAAAAACTTGAACATTTCAAGGTTTGGGTCTCAAAATTCTGACTTTTCGATCCGTTTTCTTTAAAATAAAGTTTCCACTGACATGACTGAATGTGAATCTAAAAGCCAAAACAAACAGTAGGAATGGGAATTCGTTTAAAGATGCTGCTGCTCAGAAATTATATGTTTGTCCCACCACCATCTTATTGTTTTCTTAGGAAAATCCCAAATACCCAGAAAAGATGGTAGAATGGGAATCAAAATTTGCCCTGTAAATCCAACGCAACCTTCCAATCTTGGCTCATATGAGAGTCTGACTAAGTTAGGAATCTAAGCAAGTTTTAGTTACCATCTTCTTGTAAATTTTTGGTCTTTTCTCCTCAATGTTTAAGAAACCTTTTATGAACGGAGACCTTCCAAAGTCTCAAAGTGTGCATGGAAGCCATGGTTCAAGTCCAATCTATAGGTTTTACCCTTCACAGCCATCATAAGCGATGAAACTACAAGACTTCCAAGAATGAGTCATACTCCTCACAAGTTCCTAGGTACAGTCACAGAGATTGTCTCCATTACCTCACTTTTCTGTTGGAAAAGTTTATCTACAGCTGCCTTTCTCATAGTTGCCTTATTTCATTGTTCCCTTGCCCATCAAGATCTTGTTGCTTTGTGAGAAAACTTAGGGAAGAAAACAGAGGAAGGGTGAAAGATCTAGCTGGAGAGAACTTGCTTTTATTGATTCCTTTAAGCAACATATATATATATATATATAAAATACAAAAAATGGTTATCACTTACATGATTTTTGGTATACAAGATCATGATAATACCCAATTTCTATCTCTAAAAAAGCTAAAGGTTGCTTTCCAATTACAATTTGGAAGAAATTACATAAAGGCACATTGAATATTTCAATTTGTTTCTTTAAGCTGCTGGTGCCACACGACTTTCTTCCTCTTGCTACTATATGGTGAATTTCTCGTCGTTTTTAATTGGTCTAAAATTCTGTTTATGCTGAAATAGATAAATTTTCTATTTTTTTTGGCTTCTAAAAAGAAAATTGAATTTGGGAGCCGAAAAAAAAAACGAAAAAAAGATATATTTTTGGTAACCCTTGGGGTTTATACTCAATCAGGATAATCCATTGATTGTCTTAGGTAACAAAGTACCGTGTAGATATCATTCTCATCCTGAATAGCTGAAAAGCCAAAATGAAAATGAATATTTTATTATAACGAAGTTGAATATTATACACCAGAGATCAGAACTGACAGATTTTTTTGTTTTTTTAAAAAAAGAGAACCACATCTTCATTTTTCCATATTAATTCAAACAGAGTATGGTAGTGAATAGGAGACGTAACTCCATGTGAAGCAGTAATTTGGAGAGACGAAAAGAATGGATCTGTTGTGGAAAAAATTGTATTTAGGGGCTTGATTCTTCTAGAAATTCTAAATACGGTCCTCATATTTTCAGTTCTCTTGATACGGGCCTGCCCCTTTTTTACTATGGATTGCCAAAAGAACCTGTGATTACGACATGGCAAGTTGAAAAGTGTGACCAGCCTTGTCGCACTTTGGTAATACACTCCACGCTAGTGTAATATCATGTAATTTTTATCAAGATCTGCATAACAATAACGGGAAGAATCCGGAGAGAAAGGTGCCCTTCCCTGACTTCCTTTCCAGCCGTTCTTTGAAATAATTTGCTGGAGATGAAGCTGTATCAGGCGGCAGAGAGGAAGGACGGCAATGATTCTTCAGGCGATTCTAGCTGTCGAGCAGAAGATTATTCCAATTCCAGGTGTCTGAAGAACCTCTCTACAAAAGCTTGAATTTTTGGAGGTAACGGAAGGGAGCAGTTGATTTCCCTCCCTCATTTTGCTCTGATACCATGAGAAAACTTAGAGAAGAAAACAGAGGAAGAGTGAAAGATAAAGCTGGAGAGAACTTGTATTTATTGATTCCTTTGAGCAAAATATATATAGTACAAAAAAAGGTTATCCCTTACAAGATTTTTGGTATACAAGATCATGATATTACACAATTTCTTTTCCAATCCATTAACCACCGAAAATGTAGTCTACATAACAATAACAGATCTTGATAAGAGATCTGATCCCTTTTTTCTTGACACTTTACTTATCACGCAGGATTCTGGTTGATTATCTTACACAAAATAGTCTGGCCTCTACTCTATATATTGAGAGTCCATCTTCTCTCAAGAACATCAGAGAATGAATAATGAGAAAGCTCCCTTTCCCATGAATGCAGGCATCAAATTCCGAACCAAACCACGTAAGTTGTTTTTTTTTCCATGTTTTAACACTTCTTTCGTAGGAGACTGGTAGTGTGTGCATGCATTTGCTTAGTTATATCTACACTAGCATATGTGATGTGTGGTTCTAATACCTCATTCTCACACCTATGCGGTTGCAGTTTGCACACGGGAAGAAGGAGCTGCTGCTGGTGCCTCAGAGGAACAAGCCCGAAGTACGGCTTAAGAAAACACTGCTGTCACTAGGCCTACTGAAGCATGATAACCATTCACACTTCGTGACAAATTTTGAAACTGGTGATGTTTTCAAGGAATTGATTTGTGTCTTCTGCATTTGAGCAGGTCAGCAGGCCTAGAGTGAGCGCTCAAGGATTATGCACACCTCAGGAAGTGGTGTCAAGCGAAGAGGAAAAGAAGATAACGCCTCAGTCGGAGGAATTCAAAGTTATGGTGGACACGGTTATCAATCCCAATGCTGGTGTGGCCCACAACAAGCGAAGGCTACCCATCTATGTGGCTCTAATGGATCCCTGAACTCTCTCTCTAATTTCAAAGATGCCCCTTTTTTCTTTTTCTTTTGGCATATGATTTTTGCGTGCACTGGCCGGCGCACACAACTTGAACTCCTCTTTTGAGTCCACCACCGCCTTCCTCCCTTTTTCTAATACCTTTTCTATATTCCTTTATTGTTTTTGACAATTTTTGCAAAATCATTAAAATTTGTCACTTAATGATATGTTCTGTTTCTCTTTCTACCTTTATCTAGAAATCGTGCCTTTCCATGTAACGTAAGCAAAAGAATTGGAACTGCCTCATCACTTTGTCAGATGGGTAAACTTTAAATGTCATTTTCCATCATGATCGCATGTCCAATTGAACCGTTCCAAAAAAAAAAAAAAACAGATATGGGAAAAAAATTAATCTGTGATTAAGAAATAGATCACTTGGGATTTAAAAAATAACCCGAGTGGATTCAGATTCAGACTCTGACATATATAAGTATCAGATCGGATATGGATTCAGATCTGATTTAGTTTTCAGTAATTACTCATATCCAATGCTCTTACCTTTTGAAAATCTTCTAGATACAGTTCAAAATTCAGATTTGGATTGTGAAACCAGATCTTGAATTCAGATTCAGACATGATATCTCTCCATTCTATTAAAATCTGAATTTGAATACCAGTATGTGAATACCTAAAGAAAAGGATATGGTGAAGAGTATACCCAATTTAAGTCCAATCCATTGACATCCCCACTTGCAAAGAACATTGCTTTAGACATAAAAAGAAAGAAAGGCAAGTGGGGGCCGAAGTACTTCTCGTTCCAATCTCAGACGTCATTGAAGGCCATCTTCTTAAAGAAAGCAATGGTACTGCAACTGAAAGACCTGCTGCTCGGAATGAGCTGTTGGTGATGATGATGGATACTTATATACTCAGGTTCGAGTTTGGATACGAATTTAAAAAAAGTTATATCCAAATTTGAATCCGAAATCAGATTCCACAATCTGAATCTGAATTTTTTTCCTCATCCAAAACTGAATCCAAAATCAGATTTCATAATTTGAATCAGATCTAAATCCATCTTTTTCATCCTAATCTGAATCTGAAATCAGATGTCACAATCAAAATCCAACCTGAATCCTATTTTTATATTCATATATGAATTTGAATCTGAATCCATATTTTGAACTGAGTCTGGCTGATTTACAAACTGTAGGAGCATTGAATATAGAATTTTTATTTAAACCTAAGTCCCATCTGGATCTGATCGGATATTTTTGTATATTTGAATCTGCGGTGAATTCGACTGAATATAACTAAATCTGAATCTGTTCATATATTTATGCATATATGAATCTAAATCTGATCGGATGTCATTTCTTAATTTCAAATCCAATGTGATTTTTTAGTTGATTAGTAAATTTCTTTTCTTCATCCAAATGTTTTTGGAGCAATTGGCTTGGACATTCAATTCAAATGAGACATATTGACATCCTTAGGTTGAAGCTTCCCCACTCCAACTGACATGTTTCTCCATTATAAACATGGGACGAGTCCAATTGTGTGTGTCATGTGGATAGAGCTGTAAAACGAGTTGAGCCAACTCAAGCTCAACTCGAATTTGCTCTGTTAAGCTCAAGGTTAACTCAAAACTCGCGATTGTAAACAAGGCAAGTTCGAGTTTCACAAAATTGATTTGATTGAACTTGAGTAAGCCATTTATCTAGGCATTCTTTTGAATTTTTTCAAACTTCAAACCAAGAAAAGAAATCAGGTCAAATGGGAAACGAACTTAAATGAGTCATGCTCGAGCTGTGGGTTGGTCTATCAAATGGAGTTCAAGCGGACCTTGTATAGCTAAACTCGTGCTCAAGCCAAGCTGAACGAGCTCAATTTTGACTCGTCCCGAATATAGCTTTACAAGTGGATCAATTGTGTGATTTTGATCTTATTTTTCTTGTAAATTAAATATTTGAGTACTGGTTATGCTATAACTCGCAAAAGAAATGAATGTCAAATAATATGCCTTTTGGCTTCTTGAGTCTTACGTAGAAACTAAGCTCTCTTTTTGTGCATTTTAACTGCTAACATGTATCTGTGGGTTTTAGTTTGCTTT
This sequence comes from Nymphaea colorata, assembly GCF_008831285.2. Lineage (NCBI taxonomy): Eukaryota > Viridiplantae > Streptophyta > Magnoliopsida > Nymphaeales > Nymphaeaceae > Nymphaea > Nymphaea colorata. The sequence goes on along the minus strand of NC_045145.1, from coordinate 190,026 downwards.
CTTTTGTGTGCTTTTGAAGGGTTGAGTCAACTCTTGGTGAACATCACCCTGTATGTCAGCATGAATTGCAGCTCTGCTGATCTTTCTCCATTGTGCAGATTGATTTTGCTTAACAAATGTAGGGGGCCTAATCCCAGCAAGCTGTTCGTGCAACATAAATTATGCTTTTGACTAACAAGTAACACAATCAAATGACACATAGCATTTCTTTTATTTCTGTTTTGAGAAATTTGGTGGTGATTACTTGCCTCAAATTAATTTCCAAGTTCTTTCATGAATTCAAAAGTTCCAGCATAACTGTGAAACCATTTCTAAATTAGGTAGTATGCTTAACCAAATACTTGGTTGAACTGTTAAATTTCCATAGAGTAGAATGGAAACTGGGTGGAAGAGTGATGTTTGGCAGCAGATGGGATCCAAGATGCTTCTTATAGATTGAGGAGAATATGGGAGTGCCAATCTGGATTAGGATTCCTAATTTGCCAGTAATTTTATGGAATCGATGCACTTTCCAATCTATTGCCAGAGCACTATGGGAGAACCGATGGAAGATGACATCCATACTCAATCGATGTCAAGAATGGGGCTTGCAGAATCAGTGTTCAGGTAGCATTGGATTTCAATCCAAATCCATGATTGAATTGGAATTGGAAGAGGAAGGAATTGTTCTTCAAGAAATCAACTATGTGAATAACATTAAATTTTCCTCCCATTGAAAAACGAATATATACTCATATTACAAGTCGGTGTAGAGTTGATCAATTGGTGGTTTCTTCTCAAGAGGGTGTGGCAAAGAAAGATGGGTGGAAGGAATTGAAGATTATCATGATGTCAGGAGAGCTAAGGAATTAACAAAGGAGAGACCCAGATCAAAAGCAGAACCAGAATTGGGGGATAACAAGTTTTGGTTTCTCCATAGGCAGATGGAAGTTGAAAAGGAACATTAGACCCAGAATGATTGGAATGCAGAGATTGATTTACAGGAGACCAGCAATTGCGGAGTAACTTGAAGACAACCAGCTCATGGGTGACGAGTAGATAGAGCAGGAGATTTCAATTGATAACAAAAAGAATTGAAGGGGAGAACCGTGACTCCTCATCAGGTTTGATTCCTTCTCCTCCATTAAAAAACCAATTTTCAGGAGTTTGGATGGAATGAAAACTAGCAAAGAAATGACTGGTTTGGAAGGGTTCACAGTGAGGACGAACTCAGGGTAGTTTTAGAAGGAGAGAATGGAAACTGGGTTGAAGAGTCATGGTTGCCAGCAGATGGGATCCAAGATGCTCCTTATCGATTGAGCAGAATATGGGAGTACCAATCTGGATTAGGGGTTCCTAATTTGCCAATATTTTGATGGAATCAATGCAATTTCCAAGCTATTAACAGAGCACCTTAGGGAGAACCGATGGAAGATGACATCCATACTCATCGATGTCAAGATGGGGCTTGCAGAATCTGTGTGCAGGTAGCATTGGAATTCAATCCAAAATCCGCGGTTGAATTGGAATTAGAAGAGGGAGGAATTGTTCTTGAAGAAATCAACTATGTGAGTAATATTAAATTTTCCTCCCATTGCAAAGCGAATATATACTCATATGACATGTCAGTATAGATGATTCTGTTTCCTCCCTAAAAGATTCCCCCTATAGTTTGTTCAAGACTTTTAGTTCCCTAATATCGCATCCCTTTGTGTCCCCTTTGTCATTGCATACCACAAATCTATGCAAGGTCCGTAAATTGGTAAGCTTCCCCAAGCCTTCCGCTATAAATTTCAATTCCCATGTCAGCCCAAGAAACCTCAAGTTGCAGAGTTCACCCATTTCCTTGGGCAACTCTTCAATTTTGCTATAATTTAAATCCAATGTTTGCAAGTTACAAAGTCTGCAGATTGAACTGGGCAACTGTCTCACTTAGAATTGCTTAGATCGAGATATTTTACAAGTGAAAGGTATTCAATGGACTTTAGCAGCTCATCCATTTCACATCCCCTCAATGACAACACCCTCAACCACTTGAAATTAGTCAAGTGTTCAATATAAACCTGCAAGTAAGAATTGGAATCAGCCAACAATGTGAACACCTTATTTGCTGTTTCCAAGGTATTATGCTTTTGTGCCTCTACATCGTGTACACCAAGTAATGACAAATGGCGGGTGTGGTCAGTAGTAGAGTTATGGCCATATTCCCTTCCACCTATATATAAGGCAAGGTCATGCAAAATGTCATGCAATTTGATACTCTTCTAATCAATTTCTTCAATCAAACACCACCTTATCAAATCTTCAATGTATTGGTTTGTTGTCGCTTTAACATCTATGCCAACCTCAATCAATCCGTGTGCCACCCATTGCATGATCAATGTATTGCATGCCTTTGTATAAATGCAGCAATACACAAAACAACTCTTCAAATAATATGGCAAGTCATCGTAGCTCAGCATGAGACCAGGAAGAATATCGCCACCTATTTCAGTGGATGATGATGAGGATGCAGGAGTCTTCCATTCCCATATCTTACTATCCACGACGGACTTCCAGTCCTCCCTACTCATTTTCTTGGTGCGGATCATGGACCCCACGATCTGAATCACAAGTGGCAACCCACCACACTTCTTTACTATTCCCTCTCCAATAAATTTGATCTTATGCATCACTGAATCTTCTTCTGTCCTCCTTCAGAAACAAGTACCAACTTTGGTGGAAAATAAATTCTTGTAATTCATGCATATAAAAAGCACCCATCCCCTCCGACACATATTTCTTTCTACAGGTAATCAAAATTTTTCTCCCCATTGCACCCACCATCAATGTTCCCCCTATCTCTTCCTCCCACCATTTTATTTCCCATACATCTTCTAGGACCAACAAAATTTTTTACTTTGAGAGTTCGTTCAGTAATTGTTTGCATAAGTCAGTCAAGGAACAATCAGTGTTTTCTCCAGAACTCTTGCACACTTCCCTAAGTATCTGCCGCACCAAATCCTTATGGTTTGGCCTTTCTGAAACACAAACCCACCACCTGCGTTCCCCGAACTGTTGTTCAATTTCATTAAATACCATGTTTGCAAGAGTCGTTTTACCGATCCCTCCCTATCCAACAATGGAGATAATAGAAGCACCACCCTTCTCAGTCTTACTACAAAAGTCATTCGACGAGAGAATTTCTACTAACACCTTTTTATCATTCTCCCGGCCTATGGGCAGTAGTACACCTATGTGATGGGTTGCCTCTTTGCGGTTGACGTGTTCACCATGAACAGGGTCCTTACCACCCCCTTTGGTGTTGTTTTGAGCCTATCCACCATGTCCCAATATTTATTCATTTTATCAAGCCTTTCATTGATTTTCTTGATTTTGTACCAAGTTGGTAATGAAAAGAAACACCATCGTAATAGGAAGAGAGCGCTATGGTCAAAGACCGGTTCTGTACCTGATCCCTCTTGCTGGCCTCAATTTTGCTTCGATATCCTTCGATGATGTCCTCGGCATCATAAAGAACATCCTTGAGCTCAAACCCTAGTTCTCTGTCACACTCCGTGCTGAAAAAGGACTCGATCAGCATCCTTGATGGCCTTTTGGAAGATTTTCAGGATCCTTTGGAGCTTCTTCAGATCGTCTTTGGCATTCAAGATGTAGTCTTTTGTCTCTTTCAACAAATTGGTTGCAGTAGAAATGGCTGTTTGCACAAGATCGGCTATTACTGCCCCCATCTCCAGCAACCCTAAACCCTAAACCCTAAACCCTAAACCCTAAACCATTGAAGCTTCTAGAAGAAGGCAATTTCACCAACATGACCAAGTCCTATTGGCTTCTATCTTGTTTGCTGAAAGCAGTTGCAATCTATTGATTTTTAGTGATTCACTCTACTTTTGCAGAAGGAAAACATGACATAAAAAATGTACAAGACCTAAATCAAACAACGGAGAGAAAAAAAGAGCCGACGAAATGCAAAAGATTCATACTTGACAAAAAAAAATATAGTTACAATCTGTCACAGATTTTAAACACTCAAACATATCGGATAATTGTTACCTTTCCTCCAAGATGGCATCTTAATTCCTGCAGCAGATCAAGTGCAGGACATATGTAAATACTGAAGGCTTCAGCCAACGAAACAGAAAAGGTTCTGTAACATGATAGCACCTCAACCACTTTAGCCTAGGATGGATAACCTTTCCCCAAGATGGTCCCTGAGTTCCTGTGGCAGATGGAGTGCTGGACAAAAGTAAATTACCAGCTTTTCGAGCTTCGAGAGGCAGGTGATCTGTTCGTTTGCATCCGTGGGACATGTTGTTGCTACTGCATCATTTTCATTTTGGTGGGTAGTAATGTCCAACAGAGACTTCAGATTGGGGAAGTATTGAAGCTCTAGGTATCTCAGTTTTGGGATGCATTGCCAGTGGCCTCCCAAGCTGATGTCCTCATAGAAATAGTTTAGGAACAGTGTCTCCAGTTGTGAGAGACCCCACAAGCTCTGAGGCACCCTTCCCAATTTGACCTCATCAAGATTCGTGTCACTCAAAGTCAGAGACTTGAGGGAGGGTAGAAATGTTGATACCTCCGATGGCAATGGCGATGGCAGTAGTACTGCTGAGTCTGGATCCAACCTTAACTTAATGAGCTTAGGCAGTTGCTCAAGGAATTTCCATCCCAATCTTGCACTTAGGCAACAACACACTGACAGACTTTGGAGCTGAGTCACTTGACCGTCATGCCACCCCAGCTCCAATAGAGCATCAAGCAAGCCTTCTGTCCGCATCTTTCATAAAATTTGCCTCCCTTAACCTTTACATAGAAGTCAATGTTGTTTCCCCAAATCTATCTGCTGGCCACCCTTCCCAGTTGAGCAAACCTTCCACCATCAACTCCTCAAGTAAAGGAACATTAACAAGAGTCTTCAAGCTATTAGGTCCATACACCTTAAACAACTTGAGAGCAGGCATGTCATGAGGTAATTGCTCTAGGCTGTCACAAAATTCTACCTCCAATGACTCCAAGGCAGGCATGTCAGCTAGAGTCTTTAGCCTATCACATCTCCGCACCATCAATGACTTGAGAGCAGGGATGTCATGTAAATGCTCTAGGCCGTCACAATAACTCAACTCCAATGACTCCAAGGCAGGCATGTTAACAAGAGCCTTTAGGCTATCACATGCCCATACCATCAACGACTTGAGAGCAGGCATGTGCTGAGGCAATTGCTCCAGGCTGTCACAAAGTGCCACGTCCAACCACTTGAGTGCAAGCATGTCATGAGGTAATTGCTCTAGGCTGCAGCATTCCTCCACCTTCAACAACTCCAAGGCAGGTGTGCTAACTATTTCACATAGTGCTGGGCAATTGATGACATTTAGTACTTTCAACGAGGTAATGCTTATTAGTTTTTCCCATAAATGGCATCTTTCCAGCTTTAGTGAATGTAGCTTGGTATGCTCTGTATTCAAATGCCAAACTGGCATCTTTCCTTTATAATCGCCTATCTCCAAGCACTCCTGCCCAAGTGGAGGTTCCAATGCCTCCAGTGCACCACTCTGTTCGTCATTACTCTGTCCAGAAGTACCACTCTGTTCAGAAACACCTCCAGTAATTCCAAAGTAGAATTCCAAACTAATTATGACATGCTTCTCCTTAAACAATTGTGCATTTCTTGCACAATCAATTGCTTTTCTTGTCCCCCCCCATCCCCCTGTAGTTTGTTCAAGTCTTTTAGTTCCCTAATATCGCATCCCTTTGTGTCCCCTTTGTCATCGCATTCCACAAATCTATGCAAGGTCCGTAAATTGGTAAGCTTCCCCAAGCAGTCCGCTATAAATTTCAATTCCCATGTCCATTTCAGCCCAAGATACCTCAACTGGATTATTGATTATTGGTCCATGTCGGCTCAAAAGAGTAAAAGCTTGTTTATTTTGTTGTCTATTGGCTGGGCACCGCAGGTAATTTATTTATGCAGTGGGGCATGGGTTTGTCATAGTGGGTCCAGTATAACTCATTCTGGATCCTCCACTCGTAAGTGGGACCCGAATCCCAAAATCCTTGCGATGTCAGTGGAGGGGTAAAATACATACATGTTCCAAAATTTATACTAAAATAAGGTTATCCATTACAAGATAAAATACCAAAATATTTCGGAAAAAAAATGACCACCTGGTGAAATAAGATAAAAAAACTAAAGATTCCACATATATGCATGTGTAAAAATGTACTCATATACAAGTCAATGCACACCATGCACACATTCATGTGTTCATCCACATTGATGCAATATCATGCAGTTCATAATCACATTGCATTGAACCAATCCTGGGGCACAATCAACTTCTTAACTATCAGACATATGAAGCTGCTCACACACCAATTTAACAACCATGCCCACAATGTATGCCACAGGAAGACAGTATTGCAACTCACCAAACGTGTCGACAAACCTTCTGAGCAAACGTCAACAATGACTGATTTTGCATGAATAATAGAGACAATTTGGGTATGTTTCTATTTATACTCTATTTTTCATTGTTTCCACTTGAAATTGGTCAAGCGTTCAATATAGACCTGCAAGTAAGAATTGGAATCAGCCAACAATGTGCACACCTTATTTGCTGTCCAAGGTATTATGCTTGTATGCGTCTGCATCGTGTACACCAAGTAATGACAGATGGCGGGTGTGCTCAGTAGTAGAGGCATGGCCATATTCTCTTCCACCTATATATAAGGCAAGGTCATGCAAAATGTCATGCAATTTGATGCTCTTCAAATCAATTTCTTCAATCAAACACCGTCTTATCAAATCTTCAATGTATTGGTTTGTTGTTGCTTCAACATCTATGCCAACCTCAATCAATCCGTGTGCCACCCATTGCATGATCAATTTCTCCCTTTCAATCTCATAATCCTTTGGATAAGTGCAGCAATACACAAAACAAGTCTTCAAATAACATGGCAAGTCATCGTAGCTCAGCATGAGACCAGGAAGAATATCGCCACCTATTTCAGTGGACGATGATGAGGCTGCAGCAGTCTTCCATTCCCATATCTTACTTTCCACGACGGACTTCCAGTCCTCCCTACTAATTTTCTTGGTGCGCATCATGGTCTCCACCATCTTAATCACAAGTGGCAACCCACCACACTTCTTTACTATTCCCTCTCCGACAAATTTGATCTTATGCATCACCGAATCTTCTTCTGCTTGGCCTTCTCTTAAAACCTCCTGTAGAAACAAGTACCAACTTTGGTGGAAACTAAATTCTTGTAATTCATGCATATAAAAAGCACCCATCCCCTCCGACACATATTTCTTTCTACTGGTAATCAAAATTTTGCTCCCCATAGCACCCACCATCAATGTTCCCCTATCTCTTCCTCCCACCATTTTATTCCCATACATCTTCTAGGACCAACAAAATTTTTTCCTTTGAGAGCTCGTTCAGTAATTGTGTGCATAAGTCAGTCAAGGAACAATCAGTGTTTTCTCCATAACTCTTGCACACTTCCGTTAGTATCTGCCGCACCAAATCCTTATGGTTTGGCCTTTCCGAAACACAAACCCACCACCTGCGTTCCACGAACTGTTGTTCAACTTCATTAAATACCATGTTCGCAAGAGTCATTTTACCGATCCCTCCCTTTCCAACAATGGAGATAATAGAAGCACCACCCTTCTCAGTCTTACAACAAAAGTCATTCGACGAGAGCATTTCTACTAACACCTTTGTATCATTCTCCCTGCCTATGGGCAGTTGTACACCTATGTGATGGGTTGCCTCTTTGGAGTTGACATGTTCACCATGAACAGGGTCCTTACCTATGTCACCAGGGTACGGCAACCCTGGTGACGCACCCGCACCCCCGCACCCTATTGTTTTCATAATAGGGCGTAAGTTTCATGAGGTTCACAGCAGCCTTGCCGTCGGTGTGGGCAGCCTCTCAGAGGTTCTTGATAGACCAAATAATGGGGAACAGCACGGCACAGCAGCAGATGACATCAACGAGTAGGAAAACCAGCTTCCATGTGATCCAGTCCTGTGTGAACGGCCCGGTCTCATCGAGGACAATGTGTGCTATGTTGGCAACAACTTGGAGAGGGATCACGATCATCAGGACCTTCTTCTCCCTATCCTGAAGGTAGGGTTTGAAGAAGGACCAGTAAGTGCCAATGAGGACGATGAGGGTGAGGACGGTGCCCTTATCTGCAGATCCGCAAACTGGCAGTTAGGTTTGACGAAGCTGAGAAATTCCTTCACTCTTGATCGAAATCTTGATGCCAATGCGACCGATATCAATTGCCGATGGAAAAACGGCATCGGTTCGGTCACAGATAGGAAGGAACAGAGACAAAGAGGGAAAGGGCAAAGACGAGAGGCAGATTTCGCGAGGAGTGGTTTCGACCCTTTTCCCCTCTTTTATCTCGCTCTCTCTCTCTTTCGACTTTCCCCTTTTCCCACTTCTACCAATGACCAACGACGGAAGGAACCGTCGAGGCGACGCTACGACCGGCGCATTGGGAAAGGCATGCTTTTGGGTATGGATTCGAGTGTTTTGGGTATGGATTCGAGTGCAACGGCCTTTCCATCAGTAAAATATTATAATAATAAATTAATAATAATAATAAATACCTTCACTGCACTGTAATTTTTTGAGATGTATTGCACCGGCACCTGCATCCTCACCCGCACCGGCACCCACACCCGGCGAAACGGTGACATAGGTCCTTACCACCCCCCCTTTCTTGTTGTTTTGAGCCTATCCATCATGTCCCAATCTTTCTTTATTTTATCAAGCCTTTCATTGATTTCCTTGATTTTGTTACCAACGAAAAGAAACATCTTCGTAATGGGAAGAGAGCGCTGTGGTCAAAGACCACTTCCATACCAGATCCCTCTTGCTGACCTCAATTTTGCTTTGATATCCTTCGATGATGTCCTCGGCATCATAAAGAACATCGTTGAGCTCAAACTCTAGTTCTCTGTTGCACTCCTTGCTGAAAAAGCACTCGATCAGCATCTTTGATGGCCTTTTGGACGATTTTCAGGATCCTTTGGAGCTTCTTCAGATCTTCTTTGGCATTCAAGATGTAGTCTTTTGTCTCTTTCAACAAATTGGTTGCAGTAGAAATGGCTGTTTGCACAAGAGCATCTATTACTGCCCCACTCCTGCAACCCCACTCCCAGTTTCTCAGTAGATTGAAGGGCAGAGGAAGAGAAGCAATTTTCAGAAGGATGCAAAGAAAATAGGCAAAAAACTGCACATAAAATTCAAATTGAGCAGGTGGGTCCATTTGATCACCACCACCACCACATTATCCTCTTGCGAGTGGTAGAGAGCTAAAGTAATCAAGTTATGGAAGAAATTCGGCCCTAGATGGCTCAAGAAATTCCGCCCTCAATTCTGTCAGTTGTTACTCATTGGCTTCAGTCCTTTCACGCTGTTTCGTCAATTCCTTACACTGTATTCTTTGTCTCTTCCAGACTAGCTACGTTCATATTGCTGCTTCTTTTCTCTCTCCCATTCATTATATTTTCTTCATTCACTTTAACTTTAATTCCCATCAATCGTGGCGTGATCTGTTATAATACTAGAATACATGAGAAAAATACTCATCGGCACATTTTATATAGGTTGTGTTAAAGAAGAATTTCAATTTCTTAATTTACTTGCTCCTAAATAAATCTGGTAGAAAAATCTCCAAAGCCAAGCCTTCTACAGCCCCTAGAGTTCCCCCTTTCGGACTTGTCAAATTTCATGTTAATCTTTTATGTCATTGATTTTATTATGTAAAAATAATTTACATATATGATCTGCAATCCAAATTTATTTAGCATAAAGTTCATACTGGACTCGGTTGCAAAAATACATATTGAATCCAACAGCCATATCTTAACCTTTCCCATAATATTAAGATTCACATAAAGTTATACGAGAGAGAGAGAGAGAGAGAGAGAGAGAGAGTGAGAGAGAGAAAGAGAGCAGAGGATGATGGTTGAACCAAGTGGACAATTATATACATCTAAACGCAATGTTCAAAACAATTTTTTTCTCCAACAATCTAACCTTTTAGATATTATCTTAAGAGTATTTCAGTAGTTAATAGTTGACATCCTAAGTCTGAAGCCTTTGTACCCCATCCCTAATGTCATTAATACACACACACGCACACCATACCACTTGGCTAAGGGATAAAGCCATACCTCTCAAATTTGTATTAAAAGATATTTTAAATAAAATGTGAACCTCCTAATATGTATATAATTAATACTAAGTTTATAAAAATCATGTTTCGGTTCAAGTTATTTTCATGAAAAAATTGTTCTTTTCTACAATGTTCAAAATTTTGATGTTACATTATTATCATCCAAAATATGATTAACTTAATATATATATATATATATATATATATATGTTGTGTTGTGTGTGTGTGTGTGTGTGTGTGTGTGTGTGTGCATGTCTGTGTGCGTGTGTGTGTGTTTGTTTCTTACCAAATTTAAAATCATGTCTATAAGTTTAGATTGCAGAGAAAACTGGTTTTACGGCCTCCAGCAGAATAGAAATTGATCATTTTCATGACGGTGGTTGGGAGAACAACACTGATAAAAAAGTGATAAGGCACTTTTGTCATCTATTATTAGTTCATAATATATATATTGCACAAAGACACAGCCATCCACCTAGGGCCCACATTCTTGTTTTTAAATAAAAAGGGAAACACTAGATGCATGCTGGACTAGGCCTGGGCATCTGGCTATGCCAGCCCACCCCGACAATTTTGTGCTGTTAACTACCCGGGCTTGGACCCGGCCAGCCCGCTACCCGGCCCAACTATTAACGGGTCAGGCTGGACCTGGTACCAGGCCATGATAAGAATGCATGAGGCCTGGTCCATTTTTGCAGCCTCCGTGGCATCGCTTCTGCCAGACTGCCACTTCCTCCACTGCTTCACACTCCGATTGGACCGGCCAAACCCAACATGGTCTTCAACCACCGTCCTGCCTTCCCCATCTTATGAATGTCACCTGATTCAGCCCAACGGAGAACAATCATTCATGTCGGATTCATTCCAATGGAGAACAACCATCCACAAGAGAGAGAGAGAGAGAGAGAGAGAGGGAGACTGGTGACAATGGAATCGATGAGTCCTCAAGCCGAGCAGTAGTAAGGTGGTGACAAATGGTTTGGATTTGGAACAAGAGGCAACGAATTGGTGATGGCATGGTAGGCACGGCCGCGCGAGCCGGGAGGTGTGGTGATGGCAATGCAGCCTGGTGAATGCCGACGGCGAAGGAAGAAAACGAAGACTTAAGCAAACTTTCAATTTTTGAAACTTTGAAACCTTTACAAAGGAAACAGACTTCAAAATGTATTTAAAAATTTCAAATAAAAAAGTTGTTGGGCTTACCGGGCCCGCGGCAGGCTGCATGGAATGTCCGATACCCGGCCCGCAAAGTTACCGGGCCAGGCTGGGTCTGATCATGCAGACCCATGCCTATGCTCGACTCCCTCAATGGTGGCAATGACTCCTCTTCCTCCTCCCCCGAACCCAACTTTCTCTTTTTGCTTCGTTTTTTCTTTTTTTTTTTGAGGTAGGGGAGGTGATTTCCCAATGCACTGCATGTGTCAGAAGCTGGAGCATTCAGAAACTTGTCAACAAATATTTTTGTTTCTTTACCATTTCCAAGTTCAGTCACTTCAGTTTTGATGTTTTGCATTTATTTTTTCATTATCAAATGTCAAAGGTGGTAGTTGGATGATTCACTTATTTGGAGGTTGGCCTGATAATTCTCCACTATATATCTCTGCTTAGCTTCATGTTAGCGGGTGCAGTATTTGTTCAGGAGAATTCATCTATCTTGATTGGTGCAACATCTCATATTAGTTTATTTGTTTCTCTTCAAATCATAACATAATCATTCGTATAACAATTTGTTAAAACTGTAATAACTAATTATTGATTTTTTGTTGTAGTAAGAATTCTCTAGAAGCAACCTCATGTATGTATTGACATCTATTTTGAAGTAATGAATTCGAACGCACATTCATTACTCTGAAAAACTTAGTTGATATGAAAAAAAAAAGGTAACACTTTAATTAAAAAAAATTGAATGGGATTTATATTTAAGAAATGACTTTTGATTGGATTCGAATTTGGGTTCAGTTTTAACAAAATATCCCATCATATTCCGATTCAGGTTTCCTTTTGAATTAAATTTCAAACGAATTATCATATACCCAATTTATACGTTTTGAATATCTGTGCATTATTAACATATCGTAATGTGGTTCTGGCTCTTGTATTTAAAAGTTGGATTCAGGTGTGGATGTAAATCTAAAATAAAATTTGAATTTTGAATTTAAATCAAATTTGAATGTGGTATGGCATGGATTTTTCTTCCTTTGTATTTAAATCCAAATTCAAATTGGAATTATGAATATCCAATAAATTTGATATGGTAACCTGAGATTTTATTTGAATCCAATCCTTTAACATTCATGTGTTACTGCAATTTATTTCTTTTCTTTTTCTCATTAACAAATTGTTTAGAGTCTTTGGTACTGAACCACATCAAGAAAGCTCCGCCAAAAATCCTATTGAAGCTATCACATAGCTTTGTCGTTCATCAAAAATCCATAAACCTTCTATTTTATTGTAAGACTTTTATTGCAGTGTGGCCAACAAAAGCTTACATGCTCATTCATTATCAAGGAAGGAAGTCAGATTCAAGATCGGTACCTTTTATCTGGTCAGGTTTAACATTAATACATACCTACTATTAGTTTTAGACCACTACTGATGATGGGAGGGGCGTCTTCTCGTAATTGCCAAGATTAGATAGGATGCTTTCTTTATTATTTACGCATGCATACAAAGATTTTTTTGATAGTTTCAAAAGCATTTCAAACTCTTGAAATTAAAGGCTTTGGAGACTTTGCTTAGACTATTTATTTATGAGCTTAAGTTTCTCTCTGACCTATGACAAATGTAATGAAGTTGTTATAATATTTAAATTATTTTCCAAACTCGTTAATCCTAGTTTCCATCCAAGAAAGAGAATTTAAAAACTCAAAATCTCTCTTTTAATCTTTCTATTTCTCTCTCCTATTTCTCTTTCTCTCTCTGATTTCTCTCTCTTTTTAGATCTCTCTCTCTCTAAAATTTCTCTTCTCTATCTCTCTCTTCAGTTCTTTCTCTCCCTATTTTAAAATCTCTTTCTTTCTCTCTCTTTATTTTACCTCTCTTTTATCATTTATCTTTTTTCTTTTTTAAACTCCCCCTCTCTTTCTCTCTCTCTCCACCCCTTTTAAACAAATGAAGGGTAGGACAATGGTTGGGTTAGGCAGCGTGTTACAGCCATGTCTTCAGTTTGATTCTTGGAGGGTTCTATCCTAATGGTATTGAGGAACAATGTTTATTTTGAGATTAGGGGTGCCATTAGGAGGTCAACTGGACTGGTTCTTGTCTCCTCCCCCACCCACCTTTTCTCCCCTCCTTCTAGATTTCTCACCCTTTTACTCCCTCTCTCTCTCTCTCTCTATTTATATATTAAAATAAAAAAAGCTCCCATTTTGCTTGGCCCAAAATCATTCGACTTCACCAAGGCCAATATAGGTGCAATACCCATGATCCTTATCTTGGGACTACACTTGGATGGCATACAACTCATTTTTGAAAACCTTTTTTTTTTAATATGCATGTTGTGGTATGAATGACTTATCTAATTTTCTTTCAAGCATAGAGAATTCTTTCTCTTTTCATTTAACTTTCATATTCACCATGCATTCATAAGATTCACGGATACACACAACCACTCCTTTAGGAAACCTAAGCAAAACATGATCGAGCCTTAATAATATGGTAATAGAGTTAGGCTAAAACTTGAGATTAACTTGTGTTTCAAAAGGTATCTATTAACTTTCTTTACTTTACAAATGATCATTTCATTAAAGCATTCTTATAAACTTTTATCAAATCTCTTCTTTCAAAAATTGAGCTAATTTTTTTTACTTTAAATGATTATTACAAATCAAATGATTCATTAGTTAAGATTATTTCTTCTAAAACATATCTCTTACCATTTTATCAAACAAAAATTATCGAACTTTCATTTCCAATGCCTAATGAACAATTTTCTTATTTTAAGGATTGACTCTTACATCTTTTTTTGCTTTATAAAATTTTAAATTTCTAAAACACTTTAACATCTTTACCATCCACCACATTGCATTTAAGTTGAGGAAATGCACCAAGAATGAAGAATGCCACAGAAAAACTAATGGCTGGTGGACCCCATTTCTAATTTGCAAAACAAATTCTCACTGGTGAACCAAAAGAAATTTTTAGATGCAAACAATATGGCTCCGGTGGTGAGAAATTTCTTCTCACAAACAAGCTTGAAAGGTCTATAAATGGAACACATATGATATTGATTCTTAATTCTATATCATTATGGATATAAAAGTCTTGACTTATATCATTATGCAATGTGATCTATAAACTAGTTGTACTTCTGATCTCCCCAATAGATTTATTCACCATCCATGCATCTTGCTCTTGAAGTGGTCAACAGCTTGGATAAGGGCATATTGAACAATTTTTTCTTCTCAAATTAGATGTTTCAAAAGCTTATGACAAAGTGAGATTGTCTTTCTGCACTTTGGGCTTTCTTATTTGGGATTTTGTGAGGATTGGATGAGGAAAAATATGACTTGTGTTTCTACTGCTTTCTTTGTTGTTGCCTTTAAGAAGGGAGGGAACCACTTTTTGTAGCCAGAGAGTTCGATGACAAGGGGACCCTCTCTCTCCTCTTCTCAAATTAGATGTTTCAAAAGCTCATTTCTCATGAATATGGAAAATCTAGCGGTGTTTTGGTAACAGTAAGAAGGTGAAAATTTGGTATGAGTATTGGAGATAGGGGATTTTAGAACAACTACTCAAGCAAGATGATCTTATGAAATTACGCAGTCACATGCAAGCTACAGCGGAGGCATTCTTAACCACAAGTAAGAATTTCTTGCTAGAGATATATTTTCTATGTCAGTCTAGTTTCTTATTATTTCTTCTTCTCTTATTGATTGTGATGATGTTCTGACATGAGGTACTCATAATTTCATTAACTTGAGTTGAAATGCATATGAAATAAAAAACAGTAGACCGTGAGATCCAGGGGCGAAGCCAGCAATTTTTTTTAGGAAGGTCTGAACAGTATTTGCAAAAATTATACAATGGCCAGGTTCAGGCAGAGAGAGCTAAAGCATAGCCATCTAGGGTGTCCATAGGCAGGGGGTCAAAGCAAATCCAAAAACATAGGCGGTACAATATTTTTCGAAATTAATTTTTTTTTTAAATGTAGGTATCATTTTTTTTTCTAAAACATGAGGGGGGAGGGGCCATGGCTCCTGCCAGTTCCCCCTCCTTCTGCCCCAGCCTTGATCCTTACAGTAAAATTATTGGGCAAATGATACTATCATGGGTGTCTTTGGTGCATTGATGTATAACCAGGATTGGCTTTCTAGTAATGGGCCATACTTGTGTTCATACATCCAGAATTTGGAATTTAAGGCGATGGCACAAACATTCACTAATCTTGATTAAATTGTCATCAACAGTCGATAATTAAATAGAAAAAAGCCTAGTTATAGAAACTCTCGGCTGTCTAGTTACGAATCAATAATTTTCACATGGGCTATGCTCACCTATTTTTATAATTGCACAGAAAGAAGTGGATCAATGGCAAAAACTTTCGAAAATTTTAACTTTGCATATTTATTCTTCACCATGAAAGGCTTCAAAACCACTTGTCCAGTTGCTTTAGTGTTGCGTGTAGAAAAGCAAGAAAGAAAGAAAAAAAAAATTGGCCCACAAATTTTAATAGATTTAATTTTGGGCCATTGACATTTCCACGATGGCAAAATGCCAACCATGAAAATCAAATCTACATTAGTAAATTTTTCAAACAAACAAAGCCACTTATCATGCATATCTAACTTTAGTTTTCTTTTGATTTGGAAACATGGTGCCTACCAAGATAATATTTTCCACATAACACTTGCTTTTTCATTCATAATAATATGGGGAAAATGGAAAAGCAGTTGCAAACAACGTTGGCATTGAGAAAAAAAGGAAGAAGTGAGAGAAATGTTTAAAAATGGAAATAAATCGGCTTGTTGTTCACTCTACGAAAATGGAAAGAGAAGGAAGACGAAGGTAGTGCTCTACAGGCTGGCAAGGTCCATGATTGGTGTTAAATAAATCCGGAAAAATTCCCAATCCACAAACTACTACATCACCTACACTTCCTCTTTCTCACATTTGTTGGATTTCTCATTGTATTATGTAAAAGTTTGGATGCATGATTTTTTTTCCAAATACCAAATTTTATTTATCCCATCCAAGTTGCATGATCTGACCATTGACTAGAAGTACAACTTGTTCGTCCCACAAGGGAATGCCATCGACCTTGCCAAACTTAAGGCTGGCCATCCCTATTATGAAGAGACAAAGCTGATGATGTCCAGGACTCATACTAATCCAGTTGAGCTGTTTTATTCCAACGAACTCTGTTTGACAGAACTATGAGCTCAGAATGGGATGTGAAAGGTCTCTCTAACGCCTACATACCAACCAGGGATCGCCCACTTTCCTAGTAATGACAGAGCCTTTAAAACACTATTTTGGAGGAAGACGAACCACCTACCAACGTCAAACCTCAACCAGGCGTAAGATGTTCCTCTAGAGTGACTCAGCCTCCATCCAAGTTAAGTGATTACTATACTTATCTGCTGGAAGTCTTCATTTCTAGACAATTATCTCTTTTTGAAGCTCTCTCACATAATTACAAGTCATTCATCTTTGTTATTTATGGCCATCAAGAGCCAAGAAACTTTAATGAAGCTAGTGCAGTCTTATGGTGGAGGGCAGCCATGGAAGAAGAAAGCAAGGCGCTTGAAAAGAACTATACTTGGGATCTTGTTCCTCTACCAGATGAAAATAAACTGGTAGGTTGTAAATGGATCTACAAAATAAAGTTCAAGAGCAATGGAGAAGTGGAGCGATATAAGGCTTGCCTCGTTGCAAAGGGCTTCACAGAGACAGAAGGAATCGATTACAATGAAACCTTTGCTCTGGTAGCAAAAATGAACACGGTGAGAGCTCTTCTTGCAGTTGCATCTACAAAAAGGTGGAATCTTCTCTAACTTGATGTAAAAAATGCATTTCTCCATGGTGAATTTGAAGAAGAGGTTTACATGGAAGTACTGCAAGGAGTTAACGGCCAATCTGGACATTGCAAACTAAGGAAAGCTCTTTATGGATTGAAGCAATCACCTCGTGCCTGGTTTGCTCGTCTAGAGACAGCACTCAACAAGTTCGGATTTCAGAAAAGCTCTACCGATTACACCATGTTCACATTCACCAAAAAATCCAAGGTAACCATCTTGCTTGTGTACGGGGATGATATCATACTTACTGGAGATGACTTTGAGATCATGCAGGCTATAAAAAAACATTTAAATAGCGAGTTTGAAATCAAAGATCATGGACTGTTGCGATACTTCCTTGGAATAGAAGTGGCTCACTTTGACAAAGGAGTATTTATATGTCAACGCAAATACATGATTGATCGCTTGAAAGATACTGGATATCTAGGCAACAAACCCGCAAAACACCCCATGAAATGAACTGCAAGCTAAGGAAAGAAGATGGCGATATTTTTGAAAAAAAATAATGTTTCCAAAAACTAGTTGGAACACTTATATATTTGATAGTTATGCAGCCTGACATTATGTACGCTGTCAGTGTCATTAGCCAATTCAAAAACCAGCCGAGATCCCATTATGTTGAAGCAGCACACCGGATTTTGAGGTACATAAAGGGGGCACCGGGAAAGGGAATCCTAATGAGACGCGACCAATCTCCTCACGTTACTGGCTATTGTGATGCAGACTGGGCTGGGGACTCAAATGACAACCGGTCAACATCAGGTTGGTGCACGTTTGTTGGAAGAAATTTGATCACTTGGCGAAGTAAAAAACAAGCCATAGTAGCCCGATCCAGTGCAGAGGCTGAATACCAAGCCATGGCCATATGTACGTGTGAATTGATTTGGTTTAAATCCCTCCTTAAGGATATGAGGGTCGAAACTCACTCCCCAATGGAACTTAAGTGTGACAACATGGCTGCTATTCATATTGGTGCGAATCCCAAATTTCATGAACGAACAAAACATGTCGAAGTCGACTGTCATTTCGTTCGAGAAAAAATTCAAGATGGCATCATTGCAACTTCTCATGTTAGAAGCGAAAACCAGCTCACCGACATCTTGACAAAAAGTCTTGGGAAAGAAAGACAAAGGATTATTACGGACAAGTTGGGGCAGACTGATGTCTGCCTACCAACTTAAGGGGGAGTTTGTTAGCACATTTGGAAGGAAGCTCTGTCACCGTCTCCTCCTTGGAAAGAAATCCTCAGCAGCTAATGTTCATCTCCTTCTTGGAAAGACATCCTTACCAGCTAACGGTTGATCATATCTTTGGAAGAGGAGCAACAGAATGAGAATCTCATCAATATCATCTTACCAAACTCGTCTTACATCTTTAACCTGTTGCCTTTTTTCTCTGTAACTCCCTGATTTCCAGGGATCTTAAACCGTTGGGATATGTAAGGGAAGAAGGGGCTGTGACT
The DNA here is from genome assembly GCF_008831285.2 of Nymphaea colorata. Classification (NCBI taxonomy): domain Eukaryota; kingdom Viridiplantae; phylum Streptophyta; class Magnoliopsida; order Nymphaeales; family Nymphaeaceae; genus Nymphaea; species Nymphaea colorata. Next base: position 171,359 of record NC_045145.1, on the reverse strand, counting down.
CTTTATAAGGAGATCATTCGAACGACTTCGGTAAGAAAAAATAAGAGAGACAAAAAATAGAGCTTTCTCCGTTTTCGTGGATGTAGGCTATTAACGCCGAACCACATTAAATTTGTGCTGTCCCGTTTTTCTTCCTGCCTTCCTTCCATGAAATTTAACACCTTCTCCATCATGGCCTTGATTGCCTCCTTTCTACCAATGTATCCAATCACCATAATACAATCTACAGCAGCCGATTTTAAGCCCTCGTCTCCCGAATCCAAGGCCTTTATGATCTTGGGGAGCTCCCCGCTTTGGTGGATCTCATCGACAAAGAGGCTTCTGATGGCGATGATCAAGCTACAGTGGACCCTGAGGCCGTCGGCGGAGCCCAATTCCACCAGGGCCATCGCCATCGGGCTCATCACCACCTGACCCATGAACACGTCCTTGTTGAACGTCACCAGAGCTGCCAGGGTGAAGGGGCAGTTCTCCCTAACCCACCTGGACACCTTCCTGTCGCACATGACTGATTCAAGCATGGAAAAAGCCCAGGACCTCAGCACGGCGTCCTGGAGACACGGGTCTCGAAGCCCGACAGCAGCCCGACAACCTTCACCTCCTCCTCATCCTCACTGAGCAGCGATTTCACCAGCTTCTTGACGCTCTTCCGGTCGATCCATGCCTGAATCTCCGACTCGATGACACAGCTGACACACACGATGTCACTGCCGAAGACGCAGCCCCTGATGAAGGAACTGATGACGGTGAGGTAGGAGCGGGGAGCTGGTTGTCCACCTAGGAGCGGAGGCTGCAAAGGTGGTGGGTGAGGTCGGCAAGCTTGGGGTCCTTGAACCTGGAGGCGAGGTCCTTGGTCTGGAGGTGGAGGAGGGCCTTGATGGCGCTGCCCTCCGCCTCCTGCTGCTTCTGCCGGCAGTGGGAGACTCCCGTATCTGCCGGGATGCCTCCTTCAGGCATGCAGGACGGCGAGCACCTGCGTCTCGTGCTCCTCCTCCCCGCCGCCTTCCATGGTACTGCTGTTGCAGACGGTGACCGTTGCCCCCCTGATGCCTCCCCTCACTTGATCATCACTCTCCTCTCCCTTCCTCTCTCTCTCTCTATCTTCTCTGACTTCTTGCCTTGCGTCGGTCCCAAGTCCCAACAACTAGTCCTTTCTGAGACAGAGAAAAGAGAAAGGGAGGATGGGACTGAATGGTCCAAGACTGAGAAGAGTGAGGTTGGTATTTCCTTCATCTACCTCCCCCACGCCTCCACTGACTCCTCCATCATGGGCTTTTGATTATCGGAACAGCCTTTTGATTATCTGATCAACACCTAGAGAGAGCAAATATTACAAAAGTTTGCTCCTATTCTTAGAGAGAGAGAGAGAAATATTATTACAAAAATTTTGTCATATAGAGGGAAAAAGAGTTAGAGAGAGAAAGGGGGCCTAAGATATCACCACATTAGTAGGTTCAAGAACACAACTCTCAACCACATTAGTAGTTTGAGAGAGAATTTGTAGTTTGATTTATCTTTCCCGAAGTATCCGAGCGCATGAATATCATATGCTCAAGGAATTTCTAGTAGAAACTTTTGGTTATTGATATATAGCAGAGAAGTTAAAGATGTTAACTCAGACCTTTTTGGTTTTGCAACCACGGTAGCTCATTTGATGTTAAAATCCACTTTTTTTTCTAAAGTTGTTTGAACTAAAGGGTTGATTGACAGCAGACCAGCAAGGGCAAGAAACCCTCCCTTTGTATATAAAGCACTTATGAACAGTTTACTTCTTACATGAATCTGATTTGGCCATTTTATAAGAGAGAAAACTTTCATACAAATTATCAATATCTTGATTTATAGGATCAGATATGGAATTATTTCAATACAACAGATTTTCATGACAATTTTCTTGGCTCCTGTATTCGATCGAATCATTGACAGAATCTCCTTCCTCATTTGGATCTACATCCGAGCATTCTTGCTTTATCATATTACAAACAGTTGACATCCCTTTCAAATGTGTTCCCAACATTTCCCCGAGCCCAAGTCGCACTAGTGCTGGCATGGGTTCAAGCATAGGTTTGGGTACCTGGGTAGGGAGGACACAACAATTTGAAAAAAATGATAATTGTGTTATTAATTTGCTAGTTTTAAATGTTTAAGATTTGTTGTTTTGCTTTTGTTTTGTGGGGGTGTAGCTGGAAGCCCCTCCCTCTTTCCTCCTGCCCCACGTTTGGGGCTTCTTTGTGACTTAAGTTCAAAGCAAGACACCCATCAACTAAGCAACACACACCCACCATTTGTAGTTCAAGTGAATAGCACTCATGAGAATTGAGTTGACAATCGGCCCTTTGCTATACTGCCAGTCGGACCAGCTATGCTACCTATAAGAGCCCATTCACTATACACACACATATATATATATATATACATACATATATAGTATTTGATTGGCAATAAGTTGTCATCTTATATATTTTACAGGGAACTTGCCACAATTAGTTTGTTACTTTTAGTGACTATGATTTTTTTCTACCTCAACCATGTTACTTCTAGCGACTATGATGTCATCTACACAAATCATCAATGAGGATTTTATGGACATATCTAATTGTGACTCATGAACCCCAAGTGTGATGAGCAAGGACATGCCTTGTTAGCCTTTTTTTGACTTGGACAATGCTTTATTGAGGCGATAAACATGATTGGAACCCATTAATCTTAAAACCATGTTGGTTGCATCATGAACCACCTTTTACTTTAGTATCTGTTGTGAGAAAGTATTGACACCTAATTCATGTAAAGATCTACCCTTCGAGATAGGCATGGTTGAGATCAATGGTTTTGTAGTTTGGTTAACAGTAGGACTATAAGTTTCAAATTAGTAAGTCCCTTCTTGTGGATTATACCTTCTGCAAAGTGGGGAGACTTGTACTAAGCAATTGAGCCATCAGAATTCCTCCCTATTAATCTAAATATCCATCCACATCTAACATTATTATGTGAGCTGTTGGCTGGGACGAGCCCACAATTGATTTGTATAAAAAGACCCCAACTCTTCTTCCGTAGCTTGAGCACTTTTAGGATTACATTTTGCTAAGATGAACTCTGAGTTCAACTTAACTTGTATTGACTTCACTAAGGAGACACAAAGGAAGACTATATTTGGATGGAAAATAAGCACTTAATGCTCTTGTTTCATCCATAGATTGGTTAATCGTATGGTGAGTTCAAATTAATTAGTTCTATTATTGTACGTCTTTCACTAGACGGGTCTAAAGTCCAGTTCCACTTCATGATTTCCTTTCCTTTCTTCTTCTCTTGGTTGGTTGATGGGACATGGGGCTTCATGTACAAATAGGTGATTCATGATATATTCTTGACCAAGCTATGGGTTGATGAAGATAGACAAAGTTTCATTTTGGGCAAGATATATTTTGAATGTCTCTTGAATTGCATTGGAAATGGGGCTTGGATTATTTGGTTTAGCTTCAATTACAATTAGTTTTTTAATTAATGAATAGCATTTAAAAACTGCAAACGGTTTTCTTCATAGAAAACAGTATGTTGAGAAATGCATGTATTGCAAGAGTGAGGAGCCATAACATATATATCCTTTATAAAGTTCATATTCAATATAAAACCACATGGTTTGACTTTAAATCTAATAATTCTCAAATAGAAAAAAATGAAGGGCACAAGTGCAGGCAAAATTTTCATAAAGGCTTTCTTGTTTGAACTGTTTGTGCACAAACATCGAAGCACTTTGGTTGTATAAATTTTTCTCCTTGTTGCCTTGGACTAAAACTTTTCATTTCTAATGACCTAAACCATAAATTTGTGAGGACAAAAGTCAAAAAAATGGTGATTATCATGTGTAAGTTTGGCAACATAAACAACATATTTTTCTTAGTGCACATTAAACATGTAAAGCATCTTTGAGATCAAATTTTTGAATATGAAGGGAAAACAATGTGAGCTTACCAAACAGTGTGAGATCAACTTTACATTCATTTTTGTTGGTGATAGCATGGCCAATATCTTCTGCCATGTGATGTGTTGCCCTAGAATCCAGATACCATATATCATCTTGAAGCAAGCTCGATTCCGGCCATGTAGCAAAAGCATGGGTATGTCATAGCATTGCCTTGCAGTATGGTTTTTCCATCAAATTGGTGGGTAGTCGGATTATTCTTATAAAACTTTGCATTCTGGCTGCATATTAATATGAGAAAGCCTCAAGAGAGGTTTAAAAAAAGAAGTACATGATTGAATATTTCTCTTCCCTTAGACACTAGTATGAAAAAACTACCAAGACAAGTTTTGAAAACTGAATACATGATTGAATCTTACATGCTAGTATGACAATGTAGCAAGAGAAGTTTCGAAGACGAAGTACATGACTGAATGTGTCTCTTCCCTGGCCACTATGTTGTCGTTTTGACCCTCTTTGGCAGTGACTTAGCCACATGTGGGCTAAGTTGCCCAGACCAGCTCTTTAAAATTTCTTTATTTTTTACATTAGCAAATTTAATATTTTTTTTCTTTTATACATATATAAGTGCCCCATAAAGATATAAATGTTTTTAAAGAAGGGTCCCTCCAGCTAATTTTTTTGACTCCACCACTGCTCTTTGAATGACAAACACAATGGCATTTTTTTAATCTAATGATATGGACAAGGCTGTATCCGTTCCAATTAAATAGCTTCTTCATCTCATTTAAATAATTGGTGCTGAAAGAAATGAGGCATGACAGTGTAGAACTTCCAAATGAACAAATTTGCGGATTGGTAGAAATGATACATCTCATAAATGCAATAAAGAAGGCAATAGGCCGATCTACCTCTCAAGATCTTGTGAGTTTCAATCCATTGATGCGTCCAAGACATGATATTTGATGAATGATGCTGAATGAATGAGATGCATGAATGACTTATGTTGATGTTTGTGGAATCACTCGCATCAAAACTATTCAATTACGTGGTCTACTTTGTCTAGTATATTGTTCGTCAAGTATTGCTTCAAACTTAAATTACTGTTATCTATACATTCAATTTCTTTTTTCAGGTCAGTGATGTAATATATTGTAGTCAACTATTTGGAATTGACATGCCATAGCATAGTTACTTGGCTTGAGGGGCACGCTGACAGTACATTCTTAGTTCCATTCTTATGGGTGCTACTTCTCTAGACTTTGGAAACAAAGGAACTGAAATGTGCATCGAAGAAGGTTGGATGATCTCATCATTTCCTAGATTTGAAACATAGATCATCTGCCAATACCTGTGGCCACTTCGGTTAGAATCAAGTAGTAGTATCACCACATATCTTGGTGCGTCTTTGACTCCATTTCCAGTGGTGGGATAGCATTTCTGGTTAAGTAAGGATGTCAGTATATTCGATTTGAATCAGATATCCAACCAAACCATTCTGAAAACCAGTTATAGAAAAAAAATATCATGTCCAATGGAAAAATCAGATCAGCTTTGGATTTAAGAAATGACATTTGACTCCCATTTCCAGTGGTGGAGATAGGCATTTCTGGTTAAGTAAGGATGTCAATATATTCGATTTGAATCAGATATCCAACCAAACCATTCTGAAAAACCAGTTATAGAAAAAAAATATCATGTCCAATGGAAAAATCAGATCAGCTTTGGATTTAAGAAATGACATTCTAATGGATTCGGATTCAGATATATGTAAATATTTGATCAGATTCAAATTCAGATCATATTTAGTTTTAAACAAATATCATACATCTAACACTCTTATATATTGAAAGTAAGCTAGATTTGGTTCAAAATTAAGATTAAGAAGTGAATGAAAAGTTGGATTCAGATCATATTCGGATTGCAAAATTGGATTTCAGACTTAGATATAACTTTTATTCATTCATGTTGAAATCAAAATTCAAATATGAACATGTGAGTATTTGAAAAAGCAGCTACATATGGTTAAGAGTATATTTTATTCGAATCTGATCCATTGACATCCCTATGGCTGATGGCATATGACAAGCAAACCTGGGTGGCAGCTCCTATGGCTAGATCCACAATCCATGTCCACTCCTCATTGAAAAGCTGTTGACCCTGCCGGCAGCTGCTCATACCAGCCCACATCTGGCTTATTCGCTGCTCTTTTTGGCCATTGATATGCTTAAAAAAGAGTCTATCAGCACCTCTTTGCCATGCTAAGCTTGCCTGTTGCATTCCTTCCAATTGCAAATCCCATGATAATTCATTTCTCAGGGGCTGCATCTTTGTCTCCTGATCTTTGAGTTGAGTTGGACAATTTATGTGGAAGTAGTAGGGATGTCAGCAGATCACATTTGAATCAGATATGCTGACATCTCTAGATATAGGGTAATTAGCAGCTCAGGTTTCCTATGGAAGATTGTGGGAGTGAGGCTCTGGACTTGTATTAACAAAAAAATGATATTTACAGCAGCCAAAAATGGGGATGCATAGCGTGTAGACCATAGTGAAAACTTACCTACTTTGACCCAGTGGCAGAGCTACATTATTGCTAGTGTGGGCAATTGCCAACACCAACCCAAAAAAATTAAACTATTTAGATACTAAAACTTCATTAATTTTCAGTTTTTTACATATCAATGCCCCTTAAGGTTTGAATCTTACACTTGAAGTGCCCCTCAACCAGAAATTTTTGGCTCTACCACTGGCTGCAACCATAAAGACATGTACTGAGATTTTAGGAAATGAAGAGTGGACATGTACCCTTGGCTCATGTGGGGCTTCCCATAGCTTTAACTTGCTAAATTCATCAAACAAAATAAGAAAAATGGCCAAAAAGTTTTGCGTTTCCCTGTTTGGGAGAGCAGAATGAGTATTAGAAGTCATTTTTTACAATAAAGTCCCCATAGAGTCCACGTCTGTTTTTGGTGCCTTGGAAAAGGTGCCCACATTATGCATCAATTTTCATATTGGTGCCTCCCTTTTGCAGCACAGGGAGTTGACACAATGGGGATTCAAAACGGAAACTAGCAGTATACCCCACCTGCCTAACGCACCAACCCCCTTGGGGATGCAGTTCCCCTTTGTTGAGCCTATGTACTCTTGCGGAAGCTGGGATAAATGTCTTGCACTGTGATACTAAGAGTTTCACATGTAATACCTTTTTTTTTTTTGCATATACAATGGACAGAAAAAGACTCTTGACATAAGATCAATGTTGTTCATGTTATCCCTGGTCTAACTCTACCTGTTCAACAGGGTTTTCCATCGATATTTTCTGGTGATATTTCCAGTGTTTTTTTACTAGATCTTTCCATGCTAGAATCTCGAACTCCTTGCGAGCTCTTTTGGTCAGACACCAATACTTGAATTGGAGCATGTGAACCCTCTAATCTAAAGCTCATTTCTCATGGATATGGAAAAGCTGCCTTTTGGGGACAAGAAGAGCTTTTTTACTTAATCTAGCGGTGTTTGAGTAATGGTAAGAAGGTGAAAATTTGGTAATAGTATTGGGGATGGGGGATTGTAGAATATGGACGGGAAGAAAGGCAAAGCAAGAACTGATGATAAAGACGAGGCTGCTGCCGAAAATAATAGTTGACTTGTAGACTTAGGCACTACCCTCATAAAAATCAAGTTCAGTGAGTGCGTCCATTTAATTAGCTCCACCACCACATGATTGTCTTGCCAGTGGTGGAGGATAGATCCAACCGTTGTCTGGGGTAATCAGCATTTTTTGAACATTTTATGGCAAGTTTACAACAAAATATCAAAGATTGCTAGCCGCAAACACCTTGATTTTCCTTAATTCTGATCAATTTCTTATCTGATTAAATTGTCAACTCTATTTAGGACCCATTTAGGTCAAATTTCAGAAGTTTAGACTCAAGCACAGCCCAAATCTAGACATATTTTGTAATTCATATCCACATTCAGACAGGGATTCAGTCCAAAAAATCATACAGAGACTGAAAAGGAGACCCTAGACCCATATCTGGATCCAAATCCCAGCTGTAAATCAAAATCAGATCCCTAGACCCATATTTGGATCCAACTGCCACCTCTAGATTGCATAAGAGCCCTCCGTCATATCTAGATCCACCTAGTCTAGATTGAAGAGCCTTGGATTCATATTTGATCCAATCCAAGATCTAAAGAAAAAATGGATCCATAGATCCATATCAGAACCAAATTTAAGATCCACATACAAAATTGAGCCTTAGGTTGAATCCAAATCTCTGCTCTAGATCGAAAATTGTGCCAAATTCAGATTGAAAACTTAGCATTAGATCCAAAAATATAGCCTATATCCAAAAACCCGACACAAGATCCAAAAATAGAGTCAAACCAATTTTTTTATCCAAATATAAAAAACCAAGCCCGAGAACCAACCTCCAGCATGATATTTCAAGTTGGATCCCCGAGCACGCGCACAAACTCCCCTCACCTTCGGTCTCAATTCGCTTTATAAAATCTAAAAATGGACTAAAAAACAAATCCAATCCATAATTCAGGCCTTTAACATCGACCTAAACCCTTCCAGGTTTGGGAAAAATTGATTCAGATTCAAGCAGACCCAAAATTGTCAAAACAGAGCCAAATTCATTTTACAAAAAGGCCATTTTGTCCTTAGAAAAATAATAAATTTTCACTTTTTTTTTAATTTTAACCATGCTGCTGGGACTCATGTGGGGCTACCTAGGGTGGCAGGACCAAATACCCACCTCACTGACTCAATAAACTTCAAGCCAATGAGGAGGCATTTAACTCCCCAAGGACAGATTCGGCAGTAATCAGCATGCTACTGGGAGAGAGCGTTTTGTGCTTAAAATTTGAAACTTAATCACAAAGTTGCACACCAATAAGAACAAATTCTATGGCAAAACCATGAAAACAAGGGGTTTCTGCAGCCCCCCCTTTTCTCCCTCTCTCTCTTCACAAGGACAAATTGTCAATGTGACAAATTGAAGAGAACATGTGGTTCCATTTGTATCTTTGTAAAAGCAGTTCCATTCTCTCCCCAACCTTGCGTGGCATATGTTTTCGTGGAACTGAATAGCCACCTATAACTTTTCGTGGAACCACCTTCAATGATGCCATAAACACTTCTAGAAAGCCTTAGAGGACTAAGTTTAAGGGGGCGTATGACCACCTTGTGTTATATAAACAAAATTTCACCTTCAGCTAGAATTGGAATGAAACTTCCAACTCTAGTTTCCCTTTGATAGACTGGAACTTTGGTTTTAAAATTGAAAATTATGTGTTTGATAGAGCAAGAACTAAAATTCTGGAATTGGTGTATTAAAATCATCATAATTTCCTTTATATCTCTACACCTCATAAAGCACTTCTAGTGGTCATCTCTAAAGATTTGGAACCATCCTCCTTTAGTCAAGCCGTTAAGCATCAATGTTGGTGTGACGCCATGGCTGCTTAATTTAAGGCACAAGAAGAGAATGAAACATGAGATTTGGTGCATACTCTAAAAAATGTAAAACCCATGGGGAATAAGTGGGTTTACCGAATTAAATACAATTCTAAAGCAAGTGTGCAGAATGATCCAAGGCTTTCTTGCCTTGTTCCATGAAGTTAAAGAATCCTTCTCCCTTTTGCCGAGCTCAAGCCTTTAGTTGTCGTCTAGACTTGGGGCAGAGGGAGGGGGGCCGCCTAGCCATGGCCCCACCCTAACTAACTTAAAAAGAAAATTTACATTAGAAAAATAAAATATTGTTAGTTGTGCAATGTATTTTTTTTATTTCGGTTCAGTTTGGCCCTACCCAGATCTGAGGTTGAACTATTTGGCCCGCCCTAGAAAATGTATGACCTTTCAGAACACGCTGGAAAGTTCGGTTAAAATGTTACCTTTGTGTAAATACTTTGTGGTGTGTCATAGAAGGTTCCCAGTTGGCGGCTTGCTTTTTAACTATACCTATATAATATCTGATCACAAATCAGATTTCAATATTCTTTTTAAAATGTTATAGATTTCAGCACATGAGCATATCCATATGTCACTGGATGAGTAAAATATATATATTTATCTTGGAAAGTTTCCCTAGAAAATGAGAATAATTCTTAAAAGGGGAATAAACCTGAAAATATGTAATTAATAATGTTTGGTCGATGTAAATAAAATTATTCTCTTATCACTGTTTTTTTACTGCTGGATGCTTTGGATTAAATTCATTTCGTAATTGTCTTTTTTTGCTTTAGTTATGAATACCCTTTGTCTATCATAAAAAAAAACGATGTTCTCGTCATTTTGTCTCTTTTACTGGTGGATATTATGGATTAAATTCATATTACAACTGACTTTTTCCTTTGCTTTAGTTTATACAAATACACTTGGTTTATCGTAAGAAAATGATGCTCCTGTCACCGTGTTTTCTTAACTAATGGATGGTTTGGATTAAATTCATTTCACAACTGTGCTTTTTGCTTTAGTTTATATGAATACCTTGAAAAGGCTGAAGTCCCTTCTTTTTTTTCCTCTAACCCGATCCTCAGTGGAGAGCAGTACATATATCAACTAAAGTATCATGCATCTATCTTTTGCAGTCCTCAAAAATGGCACCCATAATAATGAAGTAACTGTGAACTTTCATTGGCCCGTCAATCCGACCAACTACGCTACACCGCTTAGGGATTTCTCTATATGTGGGGACATAATGAATTGCAAATGGTCAATTTTGTATAAGATTATTACAAACGGACATCAAATGCAATTTAACTACTTGACTTTGTGGAATCAAATTTAAATTTAACAATCTGGTTCTGTTGAAAAGAAAAGAAGAAATTCTAAATGAATAAGACCAGAAAGGACTCACCGATCTTTCAACAATTTGATTTACATTCTCATATAATACCCATCACGTACATTATATTCTCACCACAGCCATAATTTCTCGGATAACACTATCACATATTCTTTAAATTATTGGCATTTTATTTTTTTAACGTTTTAAAGTGAGAAAAATAATTAATGTTGAGACAACCTTAAAAATTTTAAACAAATAATTTCTTAAAAAAATTAATGACTGTCTGGAGAAAAAAGAAGGGGCCACTATCAATTTGTTCTTGATAACTTGATTGGATTTTAAGAGGAAAAGAAAATACGAGCCATCTAAAGGTCGTAGGCTGAACCACAAGCAAGTGGGAAAAGGTACAACAAAAATAAAAAGAAAAAAATTGACTTTGTCTTCATGAGTGCTTCTTGCATCACTTGTTCTAAACCTCAACTGCAGCCTTCTGTGCATGAAATCAAGAAAGCCCACTTGAAAGGAAATAGCTGAAAAGACTAGTAGCAACACCTAGCCCTGGCTATGTAATTGGTCTGACCCAACCTTGTGTGGCTAGTGCCACTTGATCATGCTCTATTGCTATTGTTAGACCTTTCACATCCCATTCTGAGCTCATAGTTCTGTTAAACAGAGTTTGTTGAAAGACATCCTGATCCTGAGTCTAAATATGAAACACACTGTAATGATCATGGGGACGTCACCATGAGTTTGGCAAGGTTGATGGCATTCCCTCGCAGCAGGAACAAGTTGTACTTCTAGTCAATGGTCAGATCACAAAACTTGGATGGGATAAATAAAATTTTGGATTTAAAAAAAAAAAGTTCATGCATCCAAACTTTTTACATAATACAATGAGGAATCCGACAAATGTGAGAAAGAGGAAGTGTAGGTGTAGGGCTGCACAACGAGTCGAGCCAACTCGGGCTCGACTCAAACTCGCTCGAGTAAACTCGACTCGAGCTCGACTCGTTCTTTATAAAGGTCAAGCTCGAGCCTAAATATAAACTTGAGTATATTAATGAGTCAAGTTCGAATTAGTCGAACTCGACTCGATTAAACTCAACTCAGCTAGACTTTAATCTCATTTTTTAGTTTTCGTTTTTAATTTTCCCTCTTTTTTTCCTTCCACCCATGCAGCTTAATCTCATTTTCTTTTTGATGTTTTTTAATTTTCCCTCTTTTTTTTCCCTTTATTCACCCAGGCAGCCACGTTTCTTTCAAACCTCATTATTGTACCCCACTTTCATTATTACAATTTTCAATCAATCAATCACTTTTTCATTTTCCCCCTTTTTCTCTTTCCTCACCACGCTCACGTTCATTTTTCATCCTTTTTCTCTCTATTCTCAACACACCACCTTTCCTCCTCCCCACATCGTCAGCAGTGAAAAAGGAAGACACCTTGAGGGTGAACTTGTCAAAGCAGCGTGGAAACAAGTTTAAAGAGCGGCTCAAGTTGAGCTCAAGCTGAATGGCAGTCACTCGAGTCGAGCTCGAGCTGAAGTTGTGAAGCTCGTGTCAAGCTCAAGCTGACTAAACATGAGTCGATCCGAGCCCGAGCCGGCTGAGCTCGAGCTCGACTTGGCTCATGTGCGACCCTATGCAGGAGATGTAGAAGTTTGTAGTTTGCGAATTTTTCCAGATTTATTTAACACCAATCATAGACCTTGCCAGCCTGTAGAGCACTTCCTTCGTCTTCCTTCTCTTTCATTTTGAGATTTAAGCAATGGTGGACCTAAGTTTATTTGGCCTTACTTCCTCTTCCTCTCGTTCCATTTTTGGATTTCTAGTTCTCTTCCTTTGCTAGCTCTTTCTTCTACGAAGAAAAGAAAAAAAAACAGAGGAGGAGATGACAACAGTAATCAACACCATTGTCCAAACACCTATTTCTATTCTGTTGGAGGCTGTAGCCAGCTTGTTGGAAGAAAAGGTGGATCTAATCTTGAATGCAGATGACGATCTCGAGGAGCTCCAGGAGAAGGTGAGATGCTTCCAAAAGGCACTCAAAGTCACAGATCACAAGCCCTTTTTCAGCAATGAGCACAACAGAGATCTGGAGGGACAGCTGAAGGATGTTTTCTATGATGCTACCAAACCACAACTGCACTTTGCAAAAGGGACAAGGTAAGCAAGCCCTGGACCACTTTGTTCTCTTGCTTTAAAGAACATGTATCTGCATGTTACCAACTTGGGAATGAAATTAAAAACATCAACCAAAGGCTTAATGAAATGGAACAACATAAGGAATTGGTGGATTTGCTCAACACAACACCAAAATTTAGCACAACCACCCATGCGTAGGGCAGATGATAAAGAGAAAGTAAAAGAACTCTTGTTTGATGGCTTTAAAGAGAGTAGTGCGCTTGGAAAAGATAGTGTTTCTATTGTATCTGTTGTAGGTCAAGGTGCGATTGGGAAAACAACTCTTGCAAAAATGGTTTTTAATGAAGTCAAAGAACAGTTTGGGAACCGCAGCTGGTGGGTTTGTGTTTCATAGAAGCCAAATCGCATGGGTTTGCTGAAAAAGATACTAAAGGAAGTATGGAAGGGATCGGCCAGAGAACTTAGGGGTGCCACTTCCTTGAGTGATTTGTGCACATTCTTACAGAATGAGCTGTCAAAGAGCAAGTTCTTATTGGTCTTAGATGATGTATGGGAATTGGATGGTTGGTGGGGAGACTCAGCAGGCATCCTGTTGGGAGGTGCAAAGGAAAGCAAGATTTTGATCACTAATAGAAAGGTAGAAGTCTCCCAAGCGATTGGTGCTAAAATTCATAAATTGCCACAAATGTGTTTCGATGAAAGTTGGAGCTTGTTTCTGCATGTGGTGTGAATACATTTGATTTGGATCGGCTATCTAACTAAAATGATTCGAAACAAATTGAATATGGAAAAAAATTTAATATCCGACAAAGAAATCAGATCGGATTTGGATTTAGGAAATGACATCTGATAAATTTCTGATGCGGACTTGGATGTACATAAATATCTAATTGGATTCGGAAACTGATTCAGGTTGGATTTAGTTTTTAATAAATATTCCATATCTAATGCTTTTATATTTTGAAAATTGGAAAAATTCGGTTCAAAATTCGGATTCAGATATTACTATAAAAATTGGATTCAGATTGTGAGATCGAATTTTGGATTCAGATTGGGATATGACTTTTCTTCATTCATATTAAAATCTGATTCCAGATTCGAATCAGAATATGTTAATATCCGAAAAAGTAGGTATGATTAAGGGTATATCTCATTCGAATCCAACCCGTCGGCATCCCATCACAGCATTGCTTCAATTTTATTCAAAATCATATTTCTTGTACTCGATCATCAATGGTTTGGAGCATTGGATTCAATTCTTTTGTATTTGAGCTAAAAGGATTGTGTCTATTTGGATTTGAATTTGGGCTTTATCTTTTAAAGCTGAATTTGGATCTGATAGCATAAGATCCCAAAATTAAACATAACCGGGTTGAATCTTTAGTAGATCGAATTTGGCTACGAAGGAATCATTTTTTAACTAGATCCAGTTAAATGGATTCAAAATCAGGTTGATAATCAGATATATCCAACCTAATTAATTCCTTATGCATGAATTATCGTCAACAGAAAGGAACTCTCTCTCTCTCTCTCTCTCTAGATTTGCGAAATTTTTTTTCCTCCCATTCCTTTTTTTCCATTTTCGTGTGTAAAGACAGAGAGAGAGACAGACAGACAGACAGACAGGGGGAGAGAGAGAAAATGGGAGGAGAAAATTTTTGAGAGAGAGAGAGAGGCAGAAGGCATGCTACAAGGAATAAAGGGAGATCTCTCTCTTTTTGTCTATCTCAACACCCTTTTTCCACTGATGGAATGTAGTGACCAGAATCAATGACTTGCTAGCACTGCACACGAGCCCAGCTCGAATTGGCTCCACTCAGAAAACTCAAGCTTGAGGTCCACCTCGACTCATTGAGCTCGGTTATCCTAAGTATGACTCGTTTCTTTTAATTTATTTAACTCAATCGAGTCATTTATAAACATGCAGAGTTGGAGTCTGTGTTTTGACGAGCGTGTTCGAGTCGAGCTCAAGCTGGCTTGACTCGTTGTGGAGCCCTACTTGCTATGAAGAAAAAAAGTCCAGTGATCGACAGCTGCCCCTCTTTTCAGGTTTATATCACATCTGCGCCCTTCACTTGTTTACCTATCTGTTATTCTCTCTCTTTCCTCTTTTTGTGCATTTAAGTGAATATTACATTGCTTGTTCATTGGGTTACTTTCAAACTTTTCAATTTTTTTTCTTGTGGGGCAAAGGAGCATCATTTAAGTGACGGAATATATAAAAGAATTTGCTCTGAAATGTGGATGGTGTAAGTGAAACAACCATTGCCACGAAGGAAAACTTGAACCAATTTCTAACATGGCTAGTATCACAATGTGTGTTTACAAAAAAATATTTTAAACAATATTTGAACATCCTAATATTTAGTAAGCATCAAACTAATATGAATAATGATGTCAACGAATCATATTCAAATTGGATATACTCTTAACTTATCCATTTATCAGATATCCAAATATTCAGATTCAAACACAAACAAGGAAAAGTCATATCCGAATCCAAATCCAAAATCCAATTTCACTATCTGCATCCCACTTTAAAATTCATATCTGAATTCGAATCCTAGTCCAAATTCTGAACCGAATTTAACCGACTTTCAAAATGTAAAAGCATTGGATATAAGATATTTGTTGAACTGAATGCATATCCGAATCCGATCGGATGTCATTTCTTAAATCTGAATACGATCCAATTACTTAATCGGATATTAATTTTGTTTTGGAAACGGTTCGATATTTGTTGAACTGAATCCATATCCAAATCCGATCAGATATCATTTCTTAAATCTGAATTCGATCCGATTACTTAATCGGATATTAATTTTTTCTTGGAAACGATTCGGTAGGATATCTAATCCAAATTGAACATAATGGCATCCCTAAATATGAATCATGTTTCAATTCCAGTTATTTTTATCAAAGTTTTCATGATAATGTTATAAGCAGCATTCGAAAAAACATTGTTTGGTTAAAGTCAAAAAATGATTAATGACATTTTAGTAATACATGTACAATATAAGAAACAATTTGGAGCATCATAAATGTATCTGAAACTGTTTAACCCAATGTTATCACGATTGCTTTTGGAACCAAATCAGCCGAGCCACCTATTATGGAGTACTGAATCGGTCGATTTAGCGTTTCAGCCAAATTAGTAAAAAATATTAAAGAATTATTTTTGAAAAAGCAAATAAAGCTTATAAATTTATATAAGTTAATTAAAATTAATACATGTATGTAAGAACTCGATCGTTTAAACTTGATTCTGTTAGACTACATAATGAATGTTGGATTATAATTAGAGAAAGTTGAACAAGTACTGACTAAATGAGTTAAAAAAACCGGACATGTTTAGCATAAGCAAGCTAAATGAGTTAAGTTCAAGCTCAAGGTTTTAGTTTTCTGACTCGAGTCAATCTCAAACCGGCCCAACTCGAACTCGACACGACTCGTGTGCAGCCCTACCAACTAACAAGTTATTGGCTGCCGTCACTACTTTCTATCTCGGCTACTCTTGGCTGTCTCTAAGAACACTTGTTGGCTACTGAATCTCCACAGTTGATTTAACGTGACTACAAGTTCAAGCGCTACCTATAATGGACGATCCCCATTGAATCATACGAGTCTGATCCTTCACCTAAACCCATAGATTGGGACCTAAATTGCCATTAATTTAGTGCTTCGACTTAAATGAAGAGCATATAGAGATCTAGGGATGTCAATGGATTGGATTTCAACTAGAATGCGACCCAACTACTTCAAAAAGTTGGATCTAGAAGAAAAAAGTCATCCGAATAAAAATCTCATTGGCTTTGGATTGAACAAATGACTTGATCTGATTGTATTGAGATTCAGATTCAGTTTTAGAGAAATATTCTATTTGATTTAAATTTAGATTGAATTTTAATAAATGTCTATCCGATATCCATTTATTCTGGAAGTCGATTCTTAAAATGTCAATTACTGTGGTTCGAATGATTAGTTGTTTATTTAGAAGTCGGATTTGAATGTAGATACTAATTAAAAAGTCAAATTCATATAAAATTCAGTTTATGAATATAAAAGTTAGATTGAAATGTTTCTACATTTGAATTCGAATTCAAGTACGTGGGCCATATCCAATAAACCGGATATTTATAATTTGTGTATGGTTTCCAAATTTTTTCGGTTCTTAATAAAAGGTGGGAGCCTACTGCTGGTCAGTTTTCATTGGAAATTGGACATTATGAGACGATGCATGTGGTTCAAATCCAATTTGTTGGCATCCAAAGGCTTAGATCACAAAAAAAAAACAAAAGCATTATTGAGATGACAAAAAACGTCAATTAAAATTGTCCAAACCACCATGAATATTTTTATTGATGGATGCACATCCATCAGTGTAGATTGTGTCGTTGAATACTAACGGCTGTTGCTGTTAGTGTATTGCATTGCGTTTAATGACACTTGCATACATCTGTCAGTAAGTTGTACACTTATTCTGACAATCGTGAACATCATGTATTGCTGAGGATTTACTGACACACACCCACAGCCATTATTAAAGTCCACCAGATATACTAACAACTGGCTACCGTCAATGCACTTTTCACTAAAGGAAATACCCGTCAGAAGAATTTATATTTAATATTGATGATCACTTCCTGTCAGTAATAGCTATTTTGTGGACGCTAAATTGCATTTTACTGATGTGAGATACCTGTCAGTAAAAATTTATAATATGTTTCATATTATACTATATTATGTACAACCTGAAAAATAGGAATACAAAAAAGCCTTGCCCGGTATCAATAACAGAACAAAGATGCAATCAATGTATTATACAGAACATATTATTGATCAACATACAAATGAATATAGGTATGAATAAGTCTAACAAGGTGTTTGATACACAAAGTCCATCTTAGATATTCCAATGGTATTTATACATGATATTCAAAACATGAGACCAAGTCCAATACTCTGGACTTCAAATTTCCTCTATACGTATCAATGGCAGAAATCAGGAGGTGTCGGCAAACCTGCATAGAAGAAGTAAAATATGTTACAGGAAAGGGGATGCATATTAATATAAAATATATCTCTTTTCCTTTCTTTTATATGCAAACAAGCTTTTATAATAATCTTTTTTACTTTTCTTCTCATTTTCTTTCCTTTCCATACCAATTTTCTTTCAATTCCTTTCCTTGTTCCTTCCATCCACTAAACATTTCCTAAAGTTTCCCTCCATCTAAACATGGCTTAAAAGAGAAGGCTGAAGAACCCACTGGGTGGCAAGACCTTAACCACTATATTCGTCCAGCTATCTTATGCTTTGTTTGGACATTCCCTTCTATCCTTATATTTAGCGGTCATAGGCAAATGATCTAGTCATTAAATCTAGGAAACAACAAAAACATTTCAACCGAGCCTTCGATGCTACCTATTGCATGCCTTGCGAATCTGGTTATATGCACCATACTGGTGCATGAATTTTCGTGCATCAGTATGATTAAGGACTAAAATACCCTTTATTCACATAGAAAAAGAAAACTTTTTGTAAAGACAAATTTGAAAATAGAAAAAATTTAAAAGACTATAGAAGACATTTCTTTTTAATAAATTACCAAAATGTCCTTCCCTGCTTTACTCTCCAAGCCTTGTTGCTAGAGTTGGGCATTGGGCTGGCATGGCCGGTTCATTCTTGGCTGCTAGAGCTGCTGGGTTAACTTCTTCGTGAGGCAGACATGAGGCGGACGGACATGCTAGAATAAGTGGATGCAGGCAAGGTTTGAGAAGGGCGTAGGCCCATACTGAGGTCTGGACCATGAGACAGCCTCCTTGAAAACGCCCATGATGGCTCTTGTCAAGTGTGGCAGGTTGCAGCCGGTTCAAGGGTAGATAATAGATGCAGGTGAAGCCGGGATGACATCAACCCATTCCCCTTAAAATGGGCCTTCTTCTCAAGCCCAACGAGTGGGCAACCTACTGGTGCACGTCTTCTTGCATAATCCATTGTAGAAGGCCTGCCAATATCATGAGGTTGCTGAATATTATGCCAGTCGGAAAGTAGTGATTGCCTTGACTAGAGGGAGGCGTGAAGACACATGAAGGATGCTCAGACGGGGCTTTGACCATTGCTTCAATCTCATATGCTTGCTAGTGGTGGTTGAAGCTGCCAACATGTAAGGTCACGGTGACTCTGGCTTTAGAGTCACCCAGCCACTTAAGTAAAACTATTGAATCTAACATCACAGACAATTAAAAGAAAAACAAAGAAAAAAAAAGATGAGCATTTTTTAGTTAACACATTTTTCTTTTTGTTTTTCTCTCAATTTTTATCTATTTTCAAAGAATTACCTTGGTTAGATGGTGGAGTCATTAATTATATATATATATGTATATATAATATATATATATATATATATATATATATAAACCTTTAGCTTTGGTTATTCCATAGGAAGCTGACAAAAACTTGTCCACTTCATTCCAAAACTTCACGGCTTTCAATTTTAGAAACAGCGCTACGGGAGGTTCGGCCTGAGGCTTACCATTCTCAGCTAAATCCTTGTCAGTATCTCTCTTCCCATACTCGCCAGATACCGTCGCAAAAGAGATAACATACATACAAAGATACCTTCAAACCCGCCAGCCAATGATTTTATTATATATATGAGCTAGTTACTTTGTGTCAACAAACTAGAAACAATGAAGATTCTTAAGAAAGCCAAATTCACTTCTACCAGCAACTTTTGGCGATATCTTCATATTCGATTAAAACTGTTCAGATTTTTCAATTTTTTTAAAAAAATTTAAACAAGTTTCTGCGGCAACAAAAATGTTGGCTTTTGAACTCCAGATGCCGCATTCCTCAGCTCTTGACATGATTGTATGAGGAATCTTTATGTTGTAAAATTAACGTTCATGAGGAGAGCTGAATTAAAGTTTCTAAATTTTGACAGAGACCGAAATATCATTTTTTAAAATTTTTATATAGGACAAGTGAAATTTTCTAAAATTTACAACTAATTTTTTTTTTTTTTGAGTGCGGTCTAGGGCCCCTCTGCCCCTTCTAGCTGAGAGCAGACTGCTGAGCTTGTCATTCGCCTATAAAAGGTTCCCTCATAGCCAAGAGATGATGACTGTGTCCATAGATAACTTTGCAAGTGTTCTTGTTTATACTTCGGCCATGGTGGATCATGGAATGGCTCTCCATGATTGTCACTGCAAGCCACGCTGAGGTTTCATGGGTGGCATGTCTATAAATGTACCGGTTAAGGTCACTGTTAAGCCAAGGTACGGGCTGCTGAGAGATGCTTGTTGCAAAGGACTGCTTTGGCATGGATGTGGCAACCAGCCAATGGAAGCAACACAATTTGCGTTTTTTGTCCAGCTGCCGTAAACACATAGTAGTGCTCTTGGAATGGCTTAATCGTCAGGCTGTGTAGGCTTCCTTTGCTTGAGTCGGCTTAGGATGTAAGCCAACGTGAAATTTTAGAAAAATGTTTGTTGATCTTAGTACCTTCAATTTGATGTATTAATTACATAAAATGTCTACAAAACCCTCAATTTTAGCCTAATTTTTGTCATCACCGGATTCCAGAGCATTGTGGCTGAATTTTGGCATCAAATTTAGACCATGTCAAATTCAGGTACACATATATTTATTCACAGAATATTATTTTGATTAGTTGTCAAATGAATGTTATTTTGGATGTTTGAATGTTTCCCGTCCTTAGCCTTTTTCGCCACCCATCATTGTTTTTACCAAATTGTTTAAATGAGTGAAAAGTTATATTTTATCAATGGACTGTCTCGCTGCTGGTAGTGTTTTTACCGAAGGTCACTAACATGTTGAAAATAATATATTATTATCGGTGCGAGAGGACGTCATTAGTAGTCAATGTTTACCTATGTTTAGGTCGCGCTGGTGATACCATACACTGATGCTTTGTCCAATGTATCGATGATGACTTTTACCGACATTCCCTTTACCAACAAAAGAATGAAATGTCGGTTAAACCATTACTGACATGCATTCTATTTTCACCGACATTTTGTGGCCGCCAGTAATGCTTAGGTTTTTTGTAGTGATAGTTGCACTCTTGCCCAAGGAGTCCTCAGCTCAAGGCAGTCCCCTGCCGAAGGAAACCCCTGCTCAAAGCAACCCATGCCCAAGGCATCATTTGCTTGGCATCCAACTACTCCCTACCTTCAAGTCAAGCCCAGCCTGGCCTCCCCTGTTCTCCCCTGTTCACCCTGCACGATTTAAAAGCAGTACGATGGGTCACCACGATAATATTCATATTAAAAGCATATGTGCATCATGATTCTCACAACTAATCCAAACTAAATTTTCTATTTTTAAAAATTGGGAAATAGAGTATTCAAGCTGAGTTTATTCCATAAAAAAAAATCTAATTTTCAAAGAGTCCTCCTACCTGTGCAAAATTGGAAAGAGAAGATCACTATGGCGTGGAAGAAAATGTTGTTCATTGTCTATGTGATTGAATATTTTAATGATATATGCAAAGAAAAAAAAAAGACGAGTGAAGCCTGAATGGTTTCCTTACTCCTTGGACGAGCAACAAATCAGACTTCATTATCTCATCAGATCGATTCCACCAAGAATCTGATCCACTCAATTTATGAGTGTGGTTTATATTGTAAATGGAATATATCAATTGCAATGAGCCCGTTTTAACCCATTTGTTTGTGACCTTTAAAAAAAAGAGGCAGAAAGGCAACCATGTGCATGGTGTCCTTTTCTTCGTTTTCTTTTCTCCTTTCTTTAATGGATAGGTAGATTGGATTCTCCATTTTCAAATGGGTTGGTTTCACTCCATGATGAACAGATTGTCATTTATAGAGTGAGTGGAAGTTTTTGAGTGCACCCATCAACAACATTGAATCAAAATCATTTTGGCTATGAAACTAGAAGGCCCCATTGTACTAACTCTACCACTTAAATATTCTAAGTGTCCACCACTCAAGGACTGCCTACCTCATTGATGCCCAATTCGAGCTAGGCTTTTTTTTTTGGCTTAGTTAATTGACAGAAAATGGTTTGTTATTTTACAGGACAGGTTGAAGCATGGTAGGTTTTGAACCTCCAAAATTGAGGAACTCCGACACCAGCCATTTCGAAAATTCTGACTTCGTGTTTGTGATTAAGCAATTCCATAACTTGCCAATTAGATAAAAGGTCAAAACTCTCACACTATTTTCCTTTGGCCGTAAGCGCTGCTTCGAGGCCTAAGTGGAAAGCAGGATTCTATGACCTGGTTTCCATCAGGGCCAGTTTGATGGGCAGGAAATATTTCTTGTAGCCATGTAAATAAAATTTAAAGATTTGAAAAATTTTCTTGCCCATCAAAACCTAAAGATGCCAAAATTGAAGCCATTGACTAGTAGAGCACGCTCCGTATGGTTGGTTGAGTGTCACCCACTTGCTTTTCTTCACCAAAGCAAAAGTTGGCAGTCAAAGTCCCCCCACCCAGAGCGGGTGACATGCGACAGCACCGCCACTTCTGCAAGGTTGATGGCATTCCCTCGCGGCACAAACAAATTGTACTTCTACTCAATGGTCAGGTCACAAAACTTGGATGGGCTAAATAAAATTTTGGATGTTGAAAAAAAAAATCATGCATCCAAAGAGAAGTCCGACAAACGTGAGAAACAGGAACTGTAGGTGATGTAGAAGTTTGTGGTTCGGGAATTTTCCGGGATTTATTTAGCACCAATCATGGACCTTTCCAGCCTGTAGAGCACTTCCTTCGTTTTCCTTCTCCTTTCAAGATTTAAGAAGTGGTGGACCTAAATTTGTTTGGCCTTCATTGGTCTTCCTCTCCATCCATTTTCAGATTTCCAGTTCTCTTCCTCTGCTAGCTCTTTCTTCTACCAAGATAAAAACAGAGAAGGAGATGACATCAGTAATCGACACCCTTGTACAAACACCTATTTCTATTCTGTTGGAGGATGTAACCAGCATGTTGAAAGAAAAGGTGGACCACATCTTGAATGCCAAAGATGATCTCGAGGTTCTCAAAGAGAAGTTGAGATGCTTTCAGAAGGCCCTAAAAGTCGTAGATCAGAAGCCCTTTTTCAGCAATGAGCGCAGTAGAGATCTGGAGGGAGAGCTGAAGGATGTTTCCTATGATGCCCAGGACATCAACGAAGGATACCAAACCACAATCGCACTTTGCAAAAGGGAAAAGCATTCTATAACTTCATGGAACAAGGTAAGGAAGCCCTGGACCACTCTATGTTCTTGGTTTAAGGAACATGTATCTGCTTCCAACAAACCCACAGGCAGGGAGGATGATAAAAGAAAATAATAAGATGATGGTAGATGTGTTTGGAAGAGATATTGGTGGTGAGGGTCTTGTTCATGGTGAACATGACAACCCCCCAGAGATAACCCATCACATGGGTGTACAACCACCCACAGGCAGGGAGGATGATAAAAAGGTGATAGTAGAAAAGCTTTTGCTGAATGACTCCATAGAGAGAAGTAAGACACAAAAGCGTGGTGTTTCTATTATTTCTATTGTAGGAAAGGGTGGAATCGGCAAAACAACTCTTGCAAAAATGGTCTTTAAAGAATTTGAAGAACATTTTGGGAAACATAGATGGTGGGTTTGTGTTTCAGAAAGGCCAAACCGTAAAGATTTGGTGCGGCAGATACTAAGGGAAGTATGCAAGGGATCTGGAGAAAACCCTGATTGTTCCTTGAGTGAGTTGTGCACACAATTACGGAACGAGCCTTCAAAGGGAAAATTTTTGTTGGTCCTAGATGATGTGTTGGAACTGAAATGGTCGGAGGAAGAGGTAGAGGGAACATTGATGATGGGTGTAATGGGGAGCAATATTTTGATGACCAGTAGAAACAAAAATGTATCCTATGGGATGCGTGCTTTTTATATGCATGAATTACGAGAATTTAGTTTTGACCAAAGCTGGGAGTTGTTTCTAAAGGAGACATTAAGAGAAGGCCAAACAGAAGAAGATTTGGTGATGCACAAGATCAGACATGTTGGAAAGAGAATAGTAAGGAAGTGTGGTGGGTTGCCGCTTGTGATTAAGACGGTAGTGTCGATGATGCATACCAAGAAAATGCATACTGAAGATTGGAAATTCATCGAGGGTAGTAAGATATGGGAATGGAAGATGCCTGCTGCTGAAATTGGGGGCAAAATTCTTCCAGGTCTCATGCTGAGCTATGATGACTTGTCGCATTATTTGAAGAGTTGTTTTGTTTATTGCTGCATTTATCCAAAGGATTATGAAATTGAAAGGGAGACATTGATAAGGCAGTGGGTGGCGCATGGATTGATTGAGGAAAAGGACAGCATAGATGTGGAAGTGACAGCAAACCAATATATTAAAGATCTGATAACCGATGCTTGATTGAAGAAACCCATAGTAGATTTTTTGAGGGCACTTGTCTGAAGTTGCATGACATTTTGCATTACCTTGCCTTATATATTGGTGGCAAGGAATATAGCCATGCCTCTGAGCACACCCACCATCTGTCATTATTTGGTGTCAACGATGCAGAAGTGCACAAGCGTAATGCCTCGGAAGCAGCAAATAAGTTGCGCACATTGTTGGACCATGCATAATTGCCGTTGATCCATATTAACGGCAATTTCAAATGGTTGAGGGTGTTGTCGTTGCCATGTTTAATGGATGAGCTGCCAAAGTCCACTGAAGACTTTTCACTTCTAAAATATCTCAATCTAAGCTGGTCTAATGTGAGATGGTTGCCTAGTTCAATCGGCAGACTCTGTAACTTGCTAACGTTGGATTTATGTTACAGTCAAATCGAAGAGTTGCACAAGGAAATGGGCAAACTGTGCAACTTGAGGCATCTTGGCCTGAAAGATACAGCGAAATTGGAATTTGTAGCCGAAGGACTAGGGAAGCTTACTAATTTACGGACCTTGCATAGGTTTATGGTATGCGATGACAAAGGGAAGACAAGTGGTTGCAATATTAATGAACTGAAATAGTTGAACAAACTGAAGGTTTGCGGGGAGAAAGGGTGAAAGTGATCGATGCAAAGAATGTACATCTTAAGGAGAGGCATGAGCTAATTGGTGTGGAATTGGACTTCAAGGTGGGAGACAATGACACAGTGGATAGTGCTTCTGAAGAGAGGGGCTTGCTGGAGGCTTTGGAACCTCCACATTGCATAGAGAGGTTGGGAATTTGTGGTTATAAAGGAGATGGGCCTGCGTGGTATTTGGACACCAACTATGTGGAGCTGTCGATGCTACGCCTAGAATGTTGCCCATCATGGGCAACAGTGATAGGAATTAAATCATTGGAAGAATTGAAGGTCAAGTACTGCCCAACATTGTATGAATTGCCGAGCATGCCTTTGCTGAAGTCCTTGAAGATTTGGGAGTGTGATGGGCTTCACACGATTGATGACTTGCCGTTATTGGAGTCGTTGGATGTGAACAGATGTAAAAAGCTGAAGACTCTCGCTAACATGCCTTCATTGAAGCCCTTGAATATTAGGAAGTGTGATGGGCTCAAGACTATTCGTGATTGGTCTGCCCTTAAGTGGTTGACAGTGGATGAATGTGAAAGGCTGAAGACTCTCGCTAACATGCCTGTGTTCGAGTCATTGGAGGTGAAGGGATGTGGTAGGGTAGAGCAAGTAGCTGATGATCACATGCCAGCTTTAAAGGGGTTGTGGTTGTCTGACCTGAACATTTTGAAGCAGCTCCCTACTCACCTTCCTTCACTTGAACTGCACGTGAATCATTTGCCCAACTGGGAATCAACATTTACTTCTATGTCATGCTTAAGAAGGGCGTTTTTTAACAATTGTCCAAAGATGCAGACAGAAGTCTTGATTTATGCTCTATCGGAGCGGGTGGGGCATGAGCAGTTGTAGAGCCAATGTTGGCTTATTTTTTCTTTTTTTTTGTTTTAATTTTTCTTTTTTATGCCAAGTGGTTAGCTAAGGGATTCTTTTACAATTTTGTAAAAGTTGTTATTGAGGGTAGTTTGGTCATTTTTATGTACACAATCTATAAAATTAATGTAGCGGATCATAAAGTTGATGTATTTGGAAGGAGGAAAGGCTGGGGGTAAGCCTCGGGCTGGGCTGCCGCCTGGTACCCGGTACCCAGCCCGACTCGGGCCCGGGCCCGGAAGATTTGAGTTTTGGGCTTTTTTTTTTTTTGGGCTCAGCCCGGCCCGGTAATTAACTGGTCAGGGGCCCGAAAAAACCTGACAATAAATTTATTTATTTTTTTCCAAAAATAAACGGGCTTGGGGAGTTTTCTTCTCTTCTTTTCGCTGTTTTGCCAAGGACCGAAGTGAGTCTTCGAGTTTGCCAACTTGCAGGAAGGGGGGGCGGAGAGCGGCCGCACCGGTGAGGAAGGGGCTCACAGACTCGCAGTCCTGGAGGAGGAGGCTTTGGGCAAAGGCGGCAGAGGTTGGTGGTGGGAAGTGGACGGCGGCGGCTGGCTTCCATTGCCCAGTTCCATATCTAACTTTCTTCTGATCAGATTGGGGTTAGGGTTGGGAAGGGTTAGGGTTAGGGTTTTCGAAACTTGCGGTTTAGTGGATTAAACCACAATCCCTCCTACTGTTTCCTCTGGTGGTGCGGTGGGTCCTTCGATGATGAAGAGTGCTCACAGCTTCTTCATCTGACTTTCTCCTCCTTTTATTTCTCATAATTCTAGCAACCAAGAAAAGGGAGAAAGAACAAAGAAAAGGAAAGCAACACTGAGGGGAAGGGAGAGACCCTTCACGGCAGCAGCAAAATGGGGCTTAGCGACCCTTTACTGAAGCAGGGAAAAGCTTGAAAGTCAGAGGGGGAGAGAGAGACCTTCAAGACAGCAGTAAAAGGGGGCTGGGACTCAGCGAGACCCTTCACGGCAGCAGAAATCGAGCCAGGCTGGGCCTTGGGCATAATCTCAAGCCCAAAGCCCGATACTTTATCGGCCCGGGTTTCGAGCTGGCCCGATAGCCTTAACGGGCTTAGCTTTTGCATTTTTTTCAGGCCGGGCTGGGCCGACCCAGGTCGGTAGATTTTGTGTTTCACCGATAGTGCATGAGTTGTGTTTTCCCCATTGTTGCACACGATAAACTTGCAGATGGTCACCTAATTTGGAGTTCTCATTAATGGCACTGCTACGATGCCTGTATACATTCAGATTACATGGTTTTTTATTTTACTCTATGTTGAATGAAAGAAGATTTTATATGGTTGTTCTGGGCATGTGTTTCAGGTGAGCATCAAGACTAATCCTGAAGAACGAGCAGGCTGTAAGAGTGGTGATCTTTGGTGTTTGCCATTTTGTTTTTTGAAGGGCTAAACAAATGATCATTCATCTTCTATTAAGTGCATTGGCACCAGGAATCAGTTCTATTGCATGATCCACTTCACGTCGGTGGCAGCCATCTAGGGAGCTCCGCAGGCATTGTCCCTGTGAATTCCCCTACGATAGGTGCAAGCACCTTTGGGACCAAACGAGGAGAGTCTATAGGCACTTCCCTGATTGCCACCAAGTACGTGTCTTCACCGTGCTTCAGACCTCTCTTCAATTGAAGAGCAGATATCGTTGCAGCCTTGCCCTTGTGTTTCTTTACTTTTACTATTGGCACCATGCAAAGAGACATCTCATCCGTAATGCTGATACTGGGCAAATGTGGCATCGGGACCATCTTCGCTGCACTAAAGAGCCCCATGCCTAGAATCATCTGGAAATCATCCATCGGGACCACCGAGAAGTTGGATTTCTTTGACCAACTCTCAATCTTCACAACCGCATCCTGGGCCACTCCGTTGATGGGTTTTGCTTCTGAGTTGACCGCCTTCATGCGTAACTCTTCCTTCTTAGGGGTGAGGCCCAATTTCCTTGCCTCCTCATCTGAGACAAAGTTGTTAGTGACACCCGTATCTACCATAGCCATGGTAGGCTTTCCATTTACCATAACTTTTAGGTACATGAGTCCATTGAAAGGTGTCGTTGTCACCTTAGCTTTTTCTTTCCTTTTTAACGTGTTCAAAAGTTGAAGTTCACCCATCTTTGGTCATTCCCCTTCTTCACCTTGCACCGCATTATCAGACTACCTTGAGGTACTTGCTTGATTTTCATTTGACAAACACTTTGGACATTGCCTCGCCATGTGCCTCCCTTCACAAAACCAACAAGTTACTACTTTATTTTGGTAATTGTTGTTTTGGCAAAAGAAAGGTTTCTTTTTGCCTTGGTGCTGGGTCGATGATTCAACTTTGGGGTCTCGTCGTTCCTCATTCTTTCCTCCATGGTCAAGCTTCTTCGACAGCTTGAAGGTGTTAGTGTAACTCTTGCGTTGAGTATCTACCAAGCGCTTTGCAATCACATAATCATCCTCCAAGGTCTCGGGATTGCCTCTTTCCACTTCGGATTGTGCCCAAAGTTGACGATGTATCTAGTACCTGATATGTTGAAACAAGACAAATTGGACTAGTCTATTTTGGGACTTCAAGCTGTCGAAGAAGCTTGGCGTCTTGCATTTGGGGGCATGAAGTAGTTCTTCAACTCTCGCTGAAAATCATCAAAAGTATCTATTCTGTAGATCCCCTTTTGAATGTCAAGGCATTTTCATCTCCAACAGGCAACAACATTGCCCTCAAATAGCATGGCTGTAGTCTTGACGTGAAGGTCATCTCCCACAATCCCTTGAAGATCCAAGTAATATTCCACCTGGAACAAGAAGTTGTCGATGACTCAACTATCTCGATTTTCATTATATTTCACTGGCCTCTGGACATCAACCCTTGGTAGTCGATCTTCACCCCTACCTACAGAAACTTGTCACTGTAGCGTGTGGTTTTTTGCTTGAAGTTCATTAACTTTAGCTTGCAGTGCGGCCACTGTATCAATAAGTGACTTGTTCATTGCTATAAAGTCGGTCATCTGTTCCCTTATGGTCTTCATTTCGTCCCTCATTTCCTCGAAGGACTCTATTGCATTGCCCAACACATCCTCTTGAGTAGCTACGCCGACAACCAGCTTGTTCGCCACTTTAGTCAGGTCTTCCTGACCGTGGGACGCACTCATCTCGACGGACTAGGCTATTCCCTTGCCTTTAGTGCTACGCAGATTGTATTGAGCTGCCACGACGTCTTTTTCGACCAATGCTCGTCAGCGTGTTCCTCTACACTGACTATCCAACTGCTTCTTTAGATTGAGCCGAACGTGGCTCTGATACCAGTTGTCACAGGCTCACTTCTTCAGTCTGTGTGGCACGACAAGAACCTAATTGTCGTCAGCCTTCAAACCATTGGAAGGGGCGCAAAGAGCATTTCGAAGACAAATGTATGAAGAAAACAGTTTGAATAAAGAACTCTGGCAATGTATTTCACTTGGAAAACTTAGTACATCACGAGGAAAGTAAGATAGGAGAAAGATCTCAACTTACTTACAGGATGGCCAAAGCAATTTACAAGGATTCCTTTGCCGACCATCCAAAACATAGAATCCCCAAACAAACTTGACACTTAGACCGGTGGGAGGGTACTCGCTCACAAGTGAACATGCTTACGCAAAAGACTCAACGCAAGCAAAAGAAGTACATTGCAAAAAAAAAGGACTGTACAGACTCTAGACATAGGGGAACAGGGAATCCCTTGCGGAATTTGATTTTGCCTTAGAGTATAAGGCAGGAAAGACTAACATCGTAGCAGAGGCATTAAGTTGGAAGGCAGAGCTGGCAGCTACTTAGACGACATCATCCGAAGCACAGCTGGAGAGTGCTCTTCTGGAGCGGATTCGAGAAGGCATGACGCAGGACCCTGTGGCCAAGCACTTGGTTGAGGCAGTTGAGGTGGGAAAGACACGATGATTCTGATTACTTGATGGACTTTTGATTTCGAAGGGCGGACATGCATTTGTGCCTAGATGGGGAAACCTTCGGCAAGAGCTGTTGAAGGAGTGTCATGACTCATTGTTGGCAGACCATCCTGACCATGAGCTAACGTGGCGCTCCTTGAATGTGGCTATTATTGGCCACAAATGCGAGACATTGTCTAGGCTTATGTGAAGACTTGCTTGATCTGCTAGCAAGACAAGGGGACGAATCAGAAGACTACCAGTTTCTCGGAGCCTCTTCCTATTCGAGAGCGTCCATGGGAGTGCCTCTCTATGAACTTTATCTTCAACTTATCCAAAGTTGACGGCTTCAGCTCCATGCTTTTGGTTGTGGACAGATTTTCAAAGTATGTGACCTTCATCCCAGCCTCTAAGGAATGTCCCGTGGAGAAGATGGGGATTGCTGTTTGTGAAACATATAGTAAAGCACTGGGCATGCCGAAAAACATTGTCAGTGATCTAACGCCTGCTTCACAGGGAAGTTTTGGCACGAGGTGTTTAGTTTGTTGGGTTCAGATTTATTATTCTCAACGAGTTTCCACCCATAGACTGACAACCAAGCTGAATGGATCAACGGATGACTAGAAACATACCTTCGCCACTATGTCAGTGCAAATCAGAAGAATTGGGAGAAATTACTTGATGTAGCCCAATTTTGTTACAATTTGTAGAAGAGCGAGTCTTCTAGACATAGTCCGTTCAAGATAGACACTGAACAGTAGCCGTTGAT
Source organism: Nymphaea colorata (assembly GCF_008831285.2). Taxonomy (NCBI): domain Eukaryota; kingdom Viridiplantae; phylum Streptophyta; class Magnoliopsida; order Nymphaeales; family Nymphaeaceae; genus Nymphaea; species Nymphaea colorata. Next base: position 140,897 of record NC_045145.1, on the reverse strand, counting down.
GCCTCATACCCTTGCAGCTCAAAAGAAAGAACTACCTTGGCAAGAACAGATGGAGTTGGCTATGGCGTTCTTACACAAGGCCACCAAGAAGATGAAGAAATTTGTAGATCGGAGTTGAAGGCCGATGGAATTCAGAGTGGGCGATCAAGTCCTCATGAAACTTTATCCAGACCGGACGGGCATCTTCTGTGGCCAACACAAGTCCTTGATTCGGAAGTATGAAGTACCCTTTACAATGCTGAAGAGGATCGGGAAGCTAGCCTACAAGCTAGACTTGCCGCCGGACTTTAAGATGCATTCAGTGTTTTATGTCTGTAACCTGAAGCCCTTCTACTTTGATGAGGAAGACCCAAATAGAAGCATCCCAGAACGAGACCTGATCATGCAGCAATCCCCGTACACACTATAAAATGCAGTTTCCACATATTTTTTTCAAACATCTCATATAATTTTGAAGAAATGTGTATAGTGCTAGCTAATGCATCTTCTTGATTTAAGAATGTAGGCACATTTTTCAGATTGTAGGTATGTGTTTTAAATTTGTGAAGATGATTAAATGCATATTAATGGTCTAAATATGAAAAAACAAAACTTTGAAGGTCGCTCAAATACTGACCAATCCCAATTTTTAGTATCTGTACCGATTCAAGCCAAAAAACATTGCCTTCTGTTTGAGCCAAATAGCACCACATTTATCATTTATACATCGTACTTTCTGGTATTCACATAATTGATATTTGTTTTCAATTGCAAAAAAGAATCAAATGAGAGAGATGGTCTACATTTTGAGTAAGTTAAAACAGCTAGACGAGACTCTGTTGATGCATAAAAGGTACGCCAGTTCGGTTGAACACCACTTCAATTTACCAGACCCAAATCAAACAAGAGGGAGAGGGAGAGAGAGAAAGAGAGGAAAAAGACGCAATGAAATGGAAACACATTTAACCGAAATAATTAATTACAACTTTTCATCGATTTTCAGTAACATTATCTATATATGTGTAATCTTTCCCCCAAGATGGTTGCTCAACTTCTGTGGCAGATGGAGTGCTGGACATGAGTCAATCCACAATGATTGAAGGTTCAGTAAAATTAGTAACATGACAATAATTTCACTTTTTCTCATTTCTTTTTTTTTCTTTTTTTAACACAAACAGGCCAATAATCAGACTACTGTATATATCTATATAGATCCTCCTGGTAAGTAAATATGTCAATATATCCTCAATTAATGTGAATTAACGGCTAGGAATGTTCCTCTAGTCGAGCCAACTCGGGCACGACTCGAAGTTGCCCAGTTAAGCTTGACTTGAACTTGGCTTGTAAGTTAAACGAGTCGAGTTGGAGCCTAAATGATAACTCAAATTTGTAAATGAGTCGAGTTCGAGTTGGAAGAACCCAACTCAGTTAAAATCATTCAACACTAATACTTATTTTTATAATTTCAAAAACATAAAATGGCTTAAATAAAAATATAGGAAGTTTAAGCACAAAATATATATTACGAAACATGAGCTTAAACATGCGAAGCTCGAGCTTGGACTCAGTTAAGTGAGTCGAGCTGAAGTCAAACTATATATGAGTTGAGTCGAGTTCGAGCGGGCCCAGCTCGAGCTCGGCTTGCTTTTTGTGCATTCTTATTAACCGCTTTTGAGAAATTTTGTTCCCAGGATTTCATCTAAACGGTACATTGGAACTTCATCTGGTTTGAAATGCTACTAAGAGGTTCACCATAAATCATAAATTGTTGAAGAAAAGCAATGTATCAGCAACTAGTCTTCTTGCTTTAATTTAAAACAGCTGCCAGATGATTGCGGATTGGCAATGAGATTCAGATGTGGTTAATCGGGTTTCACACTCTTTTTGGGCTAATGGCTGGTTGCTGCTTCAAGTGTGCCAGAGGAAATGGGCCAATGGTTGGTTGCTGGTTCGAGTGGCATGGGTGACATGCCCGGAAGAAAAGCAATGTATTAGCACGTTCTAATGCAAGTACCAACTTAGCCAAGCGATCAAAAATAGAAATTTAATTAATCAGGCATGGCTAAAAGAAGATGAAGAAACATTCTAGCTAAGACTACCTCTTGCACTGTCAGGTGGTAGTTTGTTTAGGTTCGGTTTGATTTTACAATCTAAATTTCACAAGATATTTGAGGTATAGCAATACCCTGATCATGATATATGAACTCATATATAAGGACTCTAGGGATTCAAACGAGTTGGATTTCTAACTTGAAGTTGGTTTACTTTAATTGAATCCAGATTCTGATCTGGCTACCAAAAAAAAAAAAAGTGCCAAATCACTAGTTAAATCATATGTATGTATGCTATAATATTTAGACCATATTCACATACTGTTTCTGCATTTTAAACTATGGTTTTTTACAGGGAGCTTGAAAATATCGTAACATTTCAAAAAAATTAAAATCTTTAGAATTTATGAAAAAGCTGAATAAGTACGAAGCTAATAAGACAACATAAAAATAATAAAAACTATTAGAAATGAAAATAAAAAATGGAAACGAAAAAAATTGTTACAATTTCATGCAATTTACAATGAACAGAAAAGGTTCACCTATCTTTTAACCTTCCCCCAAGATGGTCCCTTAACTCCTACGGCAGATGAAGTGCTGGACATCCAGAAGTAGCTAAATGTTCAAGCTTCGAGAGGCAGGCAATCTGTCGCTTTGCATCAGTAGGACATGTTGTTTCATTTTGTTGGGGAGTAATATTATTCACGTCCACTACAGATTTCAGATTGAGGAAGTCATAAATCCTTAGCCATCTCAGCTTCGGGAGGCATTGCCAGAGGCCTCCCAAGCTGATATCCTCGGTGAAACCAACTAGGTGCAATAGCTCCAGTTGGGAGAGACCCCACACCCACTGAGGCACTCTTCCCCATTTGACCTCCTCATCCACATTGTTGTCTCCCAAATACAGATGTTTAAGGGAGGGTAGAAATGTCGAGACCTGTGATGACAGTAGCACTGCTGATTCTGGATCCAAATGCAAGTCAATGAGGTTCGGCAGTTGCTCAAGCAATTTCCATCCCAATCTTGCACATTTGCGCTTTAACACTGACAGCCTTTGGAGCTAAGTCGCTTGACCCTCATGCCCCACCCGCTCCGATAGAGCATAAATCAAGACTTCTGTCTGCATCTTTGGACAATTGTTAAAAAACGCCCTTCTTAAGCATGACATAGAAGTAAATGTTGATTCCCAGTTGGGCAAATGATTCACGTGCAGTTCAAGTGAAGGAAGGTGAGTAGGGAGCTGCTTCAAAATGTTCAGGTCAGACAACCACAACCCCTTTAAAGCTGGCATGTGATCATCAGCTACTTGCTCTACCCTACCACATCCCTTCACCTCCAATGACTCCAACACAGGCATGTTAGCGAGAGTCTTCAGCCTTTCACATTCATCCACTGTCAACCACTTAAGGGCAGACCAATCACGAATAGTCTTGAGCCCATCACACTTCCTAATATTCAAGGGCTTCAATGAAGGCATGTTAGCGAGAGTCTTCAGCTTTTTACATCTGTTCACATCCAACGACTCCAATGCCGGCAAGTCATCAATCGTGTGAAGCCCATCACACTCCCAAATCTTCAAGGACTTCAGCAAAGGCATGCTCGGCAATTCATACAATGTTGGGCAGTACTTGACCTTCAATTCTTCCAATGATTTAATTCCTATCACTGTTGCCCATGATGGGCAACATTCTAGGCGTAGCATCGACAGCTCCACATAGTTGGTGTCCAAATACCACGCAGGCCCATCTCCTTTATAACCACAAATTCCCAACCTCTCTATGCAATGTGGAGGTTCCAAAGCCTCCAGCAAGCCCCTCTCTTCAGAAGCACTATCCACTGTGTCATTGTCTCCCACCTTGAAGTCCAATTCCACACCAATTAGCTCATGCCTCTCCTTAAGATGTACATTCTTTGCATCGATCACTTTCACCGTTTCTCCCCGCAAACCTTCAGTTTGTTCAACTATTTCAGTTCATTAATATTGCAACCACTTGTCTTCCCTTTGTCATCGCATACCATAAACCTATGCAAGGTCCGTAAATTAGTAAGCTTCCCTAGTCCTTCGGCTACAAATTCCAATTTCGCTGTATCTTTCAGGCCAAGATGCCTCAAGTTGCACAGTTTGCCCATTTCCTTGTGCAACTCTTCGATTTGACTGTAACATAAATCCAACGTTAGCAAGTTACAGAGTCTGCCGATTGAACTAGGCAACCATCTCACATTAGACCAGCTTAGATTGAGATATTTTAGAAGTGAAAAGTCTTCAGTGGACTTTGGCAGCTCATCCATTAAACATGGCAACGACAACACCCTCAACCATTTGAAATTGCCGTTAATATGGATCAACGGCAATTATGCATGGTCCAACAATGTGCGCAACTTATTTGCTGCTTCCGAGGCATTACGCTTGTGCACTTCTGCATCGTTGACACCAAATAATGACAGATGGTGGGTGTGCTCAGAGGCATGGCTATATTCCTTGCCACCAATATATAAGGCAAGGTAATGCAAAATGTCATGCAACTTCAGACAAGTGCCCTCAAAAAATCTACTATGGGTTTCTTCAATCAAGCATCGGTTATCAGATCTTTAATATATTGGTTTGCTGTCACTTCCACATCTATGCTGTCCTTTTCCTCAATCAATCCATGCGCCACCCACTGCCTTATCAATGTCTCCCTTTCAATTTCATAATCCTTTGGATAAATGCAGCAATAAACAAAACAACTCTTCAAATAATGCGACAAGTCATCACAGCTCAGCATGAGACCTGGAAGAATTTTGCCCCCAATTTCAGCAGCAGGCATCTTCCATTCCCATATCTTACTACCCTCGATGAATTTCCAATCTTCAGTATGCATTTTCTTGGTATGCATCATCGACACTACCGTCTTAATCACAAGCGGCAACCCACCACACTTCCTTACTATTCTCTTTCCAACATGTCTGATCTTGTGCATCACCAAATCTTCTTCTGTTTGGCCTTCTCTTAATGTCTCCTTTAGAAACAACTCCCAGCTTTGGTCAAAACTAAATTCTCGTAATTCATGCATATAAAAAGCACGCATCCCATAGGATACATTTTTGTTTCTACTGGTCATCAAAATATTGCTCCCCATTACACCCATCATCAATGTTCCCTCTACCTCTTCCTCCGACCATTTCAGTTCCAACACATCATCTAGGACCAACAAAAATTTTCCCTTTGAAGGCTCGTTCCGTAATTGTGTGCACAACTCACTCAAGGAACAATCAGGGTTTTCTCCAGATCCCTTGCATACTTCCCTTAGTATCTGCCGCACCAAATCTTTACGGTTTGGCCTTTCTGAAACACAAACCCACCATCTATGTTTCCCAAAATGTTCTTCAAATTCTTTAAAGACCATTTTTGCAAGAGTTGTTTTGCCGATTCCACCCTTTCCTACAATAGAAATAATAGAAACACCACGCTTTTGTGTCTTACTTCTCTCTATGGAGTCATTCAGCAAAAGCTTTTCTACTATCACCTTTTTATCATCCTCCCTGCCTGTGGGTGGTTGTACACCCATGTGATGGGTTATCTCTGGGGGGTTGTCATGTTCACCATGAACAAGACCCTCACCACCAATATCTCTTCCAAACACATCTACCATCATCTTATTATTTTCTTTTATCATCCTCCCTGCCTGTGGGTTTGTTGGAAGCAGATACATGTTCCTTAAACCAAGAACACAGAGTGGTCCAGGGCTTCCTTACCTTGTTCCATGAAGTTATAGAATGCTTTTCCCTTTTGCAAAGTGCGATTGTGGTTTGGTATCCTTCGTTGATGTCCTGGGCATCATAGGAAACATCCTTCAGCTCTCCCTCCAGATCTCTACTGCGCTCATTGCTGAAAAAGGGCTTCTGATCTACGACTTTTAGGGCCTTCTGAAAGCATCTCAACTTCTCTTTGAGAACCTCGATATCATCTTTGGCATTCAAGATGTGGTCCACCTTTTCTTTCAACATGCTGGTTACATCCTCCAACAGAATAGAAATAGGTGTTTGTACAAGGGTGTCGATTACTGATGTCATCTCCTTCTCTGTTTTTATCTTGGTAGAAGAAAGAGCTAGCAGAGGAAGAGAACTGGAAATCTGAAAATGGATGGAGAGGAAGACCAATGAAGGCCAAACAAATTTAGGTCCACCACTTCTTAAATCTTGAAAGGAGAAGGAAAACGAAGGAAGTGCTCTACAGGCTGGAAAGGTCCATGATTGGTGCTAAATAAATCCCGGAAAATTCCCGAACCACAAACTTCTACATCACCTACAGTTCCTGTTTCTCACGTTTGTCGGACTTCTCTTTGGATGCATGATTTTTTTTTTCAACATCCAAAATTTTATTTAGCCCATCCAAGTTTTGTGACCTGACCATTGAGTAGAAGTACAATTTGTTTGTGCCGCGAGGGAATGCCATCAACCTTGCAGAAGTGGCGGTGCTGTCGCATGTCACCCGCTCTGGGTGGGGGGACTTTGACTGCCAACTTTTGCTTTGGTGAAGAAAAGCAAGTGGGTGACACTCAACCAACCATACGGAGCGTGCTCTACTAGTCAATGGCTTCAATTTTGGCATCTTTAGGTTTTGATGGGCAAGAAAATTTTTCAAATCTTTAAATTTTATTTACATGGCTACAAGAAATATTTCCTGCCCATCAAACTGGCCCTGATGGAAACCAGGTCATAGAATCCTGCTTTCCACTTAGGCCTCGAAGCAGCGCTTACGGCCAAAGGAAAATAGTGTGAGAGTTTTGACCTTTTATCTAATTGGCAAGTTATGGAATTGCTTAATCACAAACACGAAGTCAGAATTTTCGAAATGGCTGGTGTCGGAGTTCCTCAGTTTTGGAGGTTCAAAACCTACCATGCTCCAACCTGTCCTGTAAAATAACAAACCATTTTCTGTCAATTAACTAAGCCAAAAAAAAAAGCCTAGCTCGAATTGGGCATCAATGAGGTAGGCAGTCCTTGAGTGGTGGACACTTAGAATATTTAAGTGGTAGAGTTAGTACAATGGGGCCTTCTAGTTTCATAGCCAAAATGATTTGGATTCAATGTTGTTGATGGGTGCACTCAAAAACTTCCACTCACTCTATAAATGACAATCTGTTCATCATGGAGTGAAACCAACCCATTTGAAAATGGAGAATCCAATCTACCTATCCATTAAAGAAAGGAGAAAAGAAAACGAAGAAAAGGACACCATGCACATGGTTGCCTTTCTGCCTCTCTTTTTTTAAAGGTCACAAACAAATGGGTTAAAACGGGCTCATTGCAATTGATATATTCCATTTACAATATAAACCACACTCATAAATTGAGTGGATCAGATTCTTGGTGGAATCGATCTGATGAGATAATGAAGTCTGATTTGTTGCTCGTCCAAGGAGTAAGGAAACCATTCAGGCTTCGCTCGTCTTTTTTTTTCTTTGCATATATCATTAAAATATTCAATCACATAGACAATGAACAACATTTTCTTCCATGCCATAGTGGTCTTCTCTTTCCAATTTTGCACAGGTAGGAGGACTCTTTGAAAATTAGATTTTTTTTTTATGGAATAAACTCAGCTTGAATACTCTATTTCCCAATTTTTAAAAATAGAAAATTTAGTTTGGATTAGTTGTGAGAATCATGATGCACATATGCTTTTAATATGAATATTATCGTGGTGACCCATCGGACTGCTTTTAAATCGTGCAGGGTGAACAGGGGAGAACAGGGGAGGCCAGGCTGGGCTTGACTTGAAGGTAGGGAGTAGTTGGATGCCAAGCAAATGATGCCTTGGGCATGGGTTGCTTTGAGCGGGGGTTTCCTTCGGCAGGGGACTGCCTTGAGCTGAGGACTCCTTGGGCAAGAGTGCAACTATCACTACAAAAAACCTAAGCATTACTGGCGGCCACAAAATGTCGGTGAAAATAGAATGCATGTCAGTAATGGTTTAACCGACATTTCATTCTTTTGTTGGTAAAGGGAATGTCGGTAAAAGTCATCATCGATACATTGGACAAAGCATCAGTGTATGGTATCACCAGCGCGACCTAAACATAGGTAAACATTGACTACTAATGACGTCCTCTCGCACCGATAATAATATATTATTTTCAACATGTTAGTGACCTTCGGTAAAAACACTACCAGCAGCGAGACAGTCCATTGATAAAATATAACTTTTCACTCATTTAAACAATTTGGTAAAAATAATGATGGGTGGCGAAAAAGGCTAAGGACGGGAAACATTCAAACATCCAAAATAACATTCATTTGACAACTAATCAAAATAATATTCTATGAATAAATATATGTGTACCTGAATTTGACATGGTCTAAATTTGATGCCAAAATTCAGCCACAATGCTCTGGAATCCGGTGATGACAAAAATTAGGCTAAAATTGAGGGTTTTGTAGACATTTTATGTAATTAATATATCAAATTGAAGGTACTAAGATCAACAAACATTTTTCTAAAATTTCACATTGGCTTACATCCTAAGCCGACTCAAGCAAAGGAAGCCTACACAGCCTGACGATTAAGCCATTCCAAGAGCACTACTATGTGTTTACGGCAGCTGGACAAAAAACTCAAATTGTGTTGCTTCCATTGGCTGGTTGCCACATCCATGCCAAAGCAGTCCTTTGCAACAAGCATCTCTCAGCAGCCCGTACCTTGGCTTAACAGTGACCTTAACCGGTACATTTATAGACATGCCACCCATGAAACCTCAGCGTGGCTTGCAGTGACAATCATGGAGAGCCATTCCATGATCCACCATGGCCGAAGTATAAACAAGAACACTTGCAAAGTTATCTATGGACACAGTCATCATCTCTTGGCTATGAGGGAACCTTTTATAGGCGAATGACAAGCTCAGCAGTCTGCTCTCAGCTAGAAGGGACAGAGGGACCCTAGACCGCACTCAAAAAAAAAAAAAATTACTTGTAAATTTTAGAAAATTTCACTTGTCCTATATAAAAATTTTAAAAAATGATATTTCGGTCTCTGTCAAAATTTAGAAACTTTAATTCAGCTCTCCTCATGAACGTTACTTTTACAACATAAAGATTCCTCATACAATCATGTCAAGAGCTGAGGAATGCGGCATCTGGAGTTCAAAAGCCAACATTTTTGTTGCCGCAGAAACTTGTTTAAATTTTTTTAAAAAAATTGAAAAATCTGAACAGTTTTAATCGAATATGAAGATATCGCCAAAAGTTGCTGGTAGAAGTGAATTTGGCTTTCTTAAGAATCTTCATTGTTTCTAGTTTGTTGACACAAAGTAACTAGCTCATATATATAATAAAATCATTGGCTGGCGGGTTTGAAGGTATCTTTGTATGTATGTTATCTCTTTTGCGACGGTATCTGGCGAGTATGGGAAGAGAGATACTGACAAGGATTTAGCTGAGAATGGTAAGCCTCAGGCCGAACCTCCCGTAGCGCTGTTTCTAAAATTGAAAGCCGTGAAGTTTTGGAATGAAGTGGACAAGTTTTTGTCAGCTTCCTATGGAATAACCAAAGCTAAAGGTTTATATATATATATATATATATATATATATATATATATATATATATATATATATATATTATATATACATATATATATATAATTAATGACTCCACCATCTAACCAAGGTAATTCTTTGAAAATAGATAAAAATTGAGAGAAAAACAAAAAGAAAAATGTGTTAACTAAAAAATGCTCATCTTTTTTTTTCTTTGTTTTTCTTTTAATTGTCTGTGATGTTAGATTCAATAGTTTTACTTAAGTGGCTGGGTGACTCTGAAAGCCAGAGTCACCGTGACCTTACATGTTGGCAGCTTCAACCACCACTAGCAAGCATATGAGATTGAAGCAATGGTCAAAGCCCCGTCTGAGCATCCTTCATGTGTCTTCACGCCTCCCTCTAGTCAAGGCAATCACTACTTTCCGACTGGCATAATATTCAGCAACCTCATGATATTGGCAGGCCTTCTACAATGGATTATGCAAGAAGACGTGCACCAGTAGGTTTCCCACTCGTTGGGCTTGAGAAGAAGGCCCATTTTAAGGGGAATGGGTTGATGTCATCCCGGCTTCACCTGCATCTATTATCTACCCTTGAACCGGCTGCAACCTGCCACACTTGACAAGAGCCATCATGGGCGTTTTCAAGGAGGCTGTCTCATGGTCCAGACCTCAGTATGGGCCTACGCCCTTCTCAAACCTTGCCTGCATCCACTTATTCTAGCATGTCCGTCCGCCTCACGTCTGCCTCACGAAGAAGTTAACCCAGCAGCTCTAGCAGCCAAGAATGAACCGGCCATGCCAGCCCAATGCCCAACTCTAGCAACAAGGCTTGGAGAGTAAAGCAGGGAAGGACATTTTGGTAATTTATTAAAAAAAATGTCTTCTATAGTCTTTTAAATTTTTTCTATTTTCAAATTTGTCTTTACAAAAAGTTTTCTTTTTCTATGTGAATTAAGGGTATTTTAGTCCTTAATCATACTGATGCACGAAAATTCATGCACCAGTATGGTGCATATAACCAGATTCGCAAGGCATGCAATAGGTAGCATCGAAGGCTCGGTTGAAATGTTTTTGTTGTTTCCTAGATTTAATGACTAGATCATTTGCCTATGACCGCTAAATATAAGGATAGAAGGGAATGTCCAAACAAAGCATAGGATAGCTGGACGAATATAGTGGTTAAGGTCTTGCCACCCAGTGGGTTCTTCAGCCTTCTCTTTTAAGCCATGTTTAGATGGAGGGAAACTTAAGGAAATGTTTAGTGGATGGAAGGAACAAGGAAAGGAATTGAAAGAAAATTGGTATGGAAAGGAAAGAAAATGAGAAGAAAAGTAAAAAAGATTATTATAAAAGCTTGTTTGCATATAAAAGAAAGGAAAAGAGATATATTTTATATTAATATGCATCCCCTTTCCTGTAACATATTTTACTTCTTCTATGCAGGTTTGCCGACACCTCCTGATTTCTGCCATTGATACGTATAGAGGAAATTTGAAGTCCAGAGTATTGGACTTGGTCTCATGTTTTGAATATCATGTATAAATACCATTGGAATATCTAAGATGGACTTTGTGTATCAAACACCTTGTTAGACTTATTCATACCTATATACTTGTTATTAAAGTTAATATCATTCATTTGTATGTTGATCAATAATATGTTCTGTATAATACATTGATTGCATCTTTGTTCTGTTATTGATATCGGGCAAGGCTTTTTTGTATTCCTATTTTTCAGGTTGTACATAATATAGTATAATATGAAACATATTATAAATTTTTACTGACAGGTATCTCACATCAGTAAAATGCAATTTAGCGTCCACAAAATAGCTATTACTGATAGGAAGTGATCATCAATATTAAATATAAATTCTTCTGACGGGTATTTCCTTTAGTGAAAAGTGCATTGACGGTAGCCAGTTGTTAGTATATCTGGTGGACTTTAATAATGGCTGTGGGTGTGTGTCAGTAAATCCTCAGCAATACATGATGTTCACGATTGTCAGAATAAGTGTACAACTTACTGACAGATGTAAGCAAGTGTCATTAAACGCAATGCAATACACTAACAGCAACAGCCGTTAGTATTCAACGACACAATCTACACTGATGGATGTGCATCCATCAATAAAAATATTCATGGTGGTTTTGACAATTTTAATTGACGTTTTTTGTCATCTCAATAATGCTTTTGTTTTTTTTTTGTGATCTAAGCCTTTGGATGCCAACAAATTGGATTTGAACCACATGCATCGTCTCATAATGTCCAATTTCCAATGAAAACTGACCAGCAGTAGGCTCCCACCTTTTATTAAGAACCGAAAAAATTTGGAAACCATACACAAATTATAAATATCCGGTTTATTGGATATGGCCCACGTACTTGAATTCGAATTCAAATGTAGAAACATTTCAATCTAACTTTTATATTCATAAACTGAATTTTATATGAATTTGACTTTTTAATTAGTATCTATATTCAAATCCGACTTCTAAATAAACAACTAATCATTCGAACCACAGTAATTGACATTTTAAGAATCGACTTCCAGAATAAATGGATATCGGATAGACATTTATTAAAATTCAATCTAAATTTAAATCAAATAGAATATTTCTCTAAAACTGAATCTGAATCTCAATACAATCAGATCAAGTCATTTGTTCAATCCAAAGCCAATGAGATTTTTATTCGGATGACTTTTTTCTTCTAGATCCAACTTTTTGAAGTAGTTGGGTCGCATTCTAGTTGAAATCCAATCCATTGACATCCCTAGATCTCTATATGCTCTTCATTTAAGTCGAAGCACTAAATTAATGGCAATTTAGGTCCCAATCTATGGGTTTAGGTGAAGGATCAGACTCGTATGATTCAATGGGGATCGTCCGTTATAGGTAGCGCTTGAACTTGTAGTCACGTTAAATCAACTGTGGAGATTCAGTAGCCAACAAGTGTTCTTAGAGATGGCCAAGAGTAGCCGAGATAGAAAGTAGTGACGGCAGCCAATAACTTGTTAGTTGGTAGGGCTGCACACGAGTCGTGTCGAGTTCGAGTTGGGCCGGTTTGAGATTGACTCGAGTCAGAAAACTAAAAGCTTGAGCTTGAACTTAACTCATTTAGCTTGCTTATGCTAAACATGTCCGGTTTTTTTAACTCATTTAGTCAGTACTTGTTCAACTTTCTCTAATTATAATCCAACATTCATTATGTAGTCTAACAGAATCAAGTTTAAACGATCGAGTTCTTACATACATGTATTAATTTTAATTAACTTATATAAATTTATAAGCTTTATTTGCTTTTTCAAAAATAATTCTTTAATATTTTTTACTAATTTGGCTGAAACGCTAAATCGACCGATTCAGTACTCCATAATAGGTGGCTCGGCTGATTTGGTTCCAAAAGCAATCGTGATAACATTGGGTTAAACAGTTTCAGATACATTTATGATGCTCCAAATTGTTTCTTATATTGTACATGTATTACTAAAATGTCATTAATCATTTTTTGACTTTAACCAAACAATGTTTTTTCGAATGCTGCTTATAACATTATCATGAAAACTTTGATAAAAATAACTGGAATTGAAACATGATTCATATTTAGGGATGCCATTATGTTCAATTTGGATTAGTTATCCTACCGAATCGTTTCCAAGAAAAAATTAATATCCGATTAAGTAATCGGATCGAATTCAGATTTAAGAAATGATATCTGATCGGATTTGGATATGGATTCAGTTCAACAAATATCGAACCGTTTCCAAAACAAAATTAATATCCGATTAAGTAATCGGATCGGATTCAGATTTAAGAAATGACATCTGATCGGATTCGGATATGGATTCAGTTCAACAAATATCTTATATCCAATGCTTTTACATTTTGAAAGTCGGTTAAATTCGGTTCAGAATTTGGACTAGGATTCGAATTCAGATATGAATTTTAAAGTGGGATGCAGATAGTGAAATTGGATTTTGGATTTGGATTCGGATATGACTTTTCCTTGTTTGTGTTTGAATCTGAATATTTGGATATCTGATAAATGGATAAGTTAAGAGTATATCCAATTTGAATATGATTCGTTGACATGAATATTCATATTAGTTTGACGCTTACTAAATATTAGGATGTTCAAATATTGTTTAAAATATTTTTTTGTAAACACACATTGTGATACTAGCCATGTTAGAAATTGGTTCAAGTTTTCCTTCGTGGCAATGGTTGTTTCACTTACACCATCCACATTTCAGAGCAAATTCTTTTATATATTCCGTCACTTAAATGATGCTCCTTTGCCCCACAAGAAAAAAAATTGAAAAGTTTGAAAGTAACCCAATGAACAAGCAATGTAATATTCACTTAAATGCACAAAAAGAGGAAAGAGAGAGAATAATAGATAGGTAAACAAGTGAAGGGCGCAGATGTGATATAAACCTGAAAAGAGGGGCAGCTGTCGATCACTGGACTTTTTTTCTTCATAACAAGTAGGGCTCCACAACGAGTCAAGCCAGCTTGAGCTCGACTCGAACACGCTCGTCAAAACACAGACTCCAACTCTGCATGTTTATAAATGACTCGATTGAGTTAAATAAATTAAAAGAAACGAGTCATACTTAGGATAACCGAGCTCAATGAGTCGAGGTGGACCTCAAGCTTGAGTTTTCTGAGTGGAGCCAATTCGAGCTGGGCTCGTGTGCAGTGCTAGCAAGTCATTGATTCTGGTCACTACATTCCATCAGTGGAAAAAGGGTGTTGAGATAGACAAAAAGAGAGAGATCTCCCTTTATTCCTTGTAGCATGCCTTCTGCCTCTCTCTCTCTCTAAAAAATTTTCTCCTCCCATTTTCTCTCTCTCCCCCTGTCTGTCTGTCTGTCTGTCTCTCTCTCTGTCTTTACACACGAAAATGGAAAAAAAAGAATGGGAGGAAAAAAAAATTCGCAAATCTAGAGAGAGAGAGAGAGAGAGGGTTCCTTTCTGTTGACGATAATTCATGCATAAGGAATTAATTAGGTTGGATATATCTGATTATCAACCTGATTTTGAATCCATTTAACTGGATCTAGTTAAAAAATGATTCCTTCGTAGCCAAATTCGATCTACTAAAGATTCAACCCGGTTATGTTTAATTTTGGGATCTTATGCTATCAGATCCAAATTCAGCTTTAAAAGATAAAGCCCAAATTCAAATCCAAATAGACACAATCCTTTTAGCTCAAATACAAAAGAATTGAATCCAATGCTCCAAATCATTGATGATCGAGTACAAGAAATATGATTTTGAATAAAATTGAAGCAATGCTGTGATGGGATGCCGACAGGTTGGATTCGAATGAGATATACCCTTAATCATACCTACTTTTTCGGATATTAACATATTCTGATTCGAATCTGGAATCAGATTTTAATATGAATGAAGAAAAGTCATATCCCAATCTGAATCCAAAATTCGATCTCACAATCTGAATCCAATTTTTATAGTAATATCTGAATCCGAATTTTGAACTGAATTTTGCCAATTTTCAAAATATAAGAGCATTAGATATGGAATATTTATTCAAAACTAAATCCAACCTGAATCAGTTTCCGAATCCAATTAGATATTTATGTACATCCAAGTCCGCATCAGAAATTTATCAGATGTCATTTCCTAAATCCAAATCCGATCTGATTTCTTTGTCGGATATTAAATTTTTTTCCATATTCAATTTGTTTCGAATCATTTTAGTTAGATAGCCAATCGAAATCAAATGTATTCACACCACACGCAGAAACAAGCTCCAACTTTCATCGAAACACATTTGTGGCAATTTATGAATTTTAGCACCAATCGCTTGGGAGACTTCTACCTTTCTATTAGTGATCAAAATCTTGCTTTCCTTTGCACCTCCCAACAGGATGCCTGCTGAGTCTCCCCACCAACCATCCAATTCCCATACATCATCTAAGACCAATAAGAACTTGCTCTTTGACAGCTCATTCTGTAAGAATGTGCACAAATCACTCAAGGAAGTGGCACCCCTAAGTTCTCTGGCCGATTCCTTCCATACTTCCTTTAGTATCTTTTTCAGCAAACCCATGCGATTTGGCTTCTATGAAACACAAACCCACCAGCTGCGGTTCCCAAACTGTTCTTTGACTTCATTAAAAACCATTTTTGCAAGAGTTGTTTTCCCAATCGCACCTTGACCTACAACAGATACAATAGAAACACTATCTTTTCCAAGCGCACTACTCTCTTTAAAGCCATCAAACAAGAGTTCTTTTACTTTCTCTTTATCATCTGCCCTACGCATGGGTGGTTGTGCAATACCTATGAGATGGGTTGTCTCTCGAGAATTGTCATGTTCACCACCAATAGGAATGTCACTCCTAAATTTTGGTGTTGTGTTGAGCAAATCCACCAATTCCGCATGTTGTTCCATTTCATTAAGCCTTTGGTTGATGTTTTTAATTTCATTCCCAAGTTGGTAACATGCAGATACATGTTCTTTAAAGCAAGAGAACAAAGTGGTCCAGGGCTTGCTTACCTTGTCCCTTTTGCAAAGTGCAGTTGTGGTTTGGTAGCATCATAGAAAACATCCTTCAGCTGTCCCTCCAGATCTCTGTTGTGCTCATTGCTGAAAAAGGGCTTGTGATCTGTGACTTTGAGTGCCTTTTGGAAGCATCTCACCTTCTCCTGGAGCTCCTCGAGATCGTCATCTGCATTCAAGATTAGATCCACCTTTTCTTCCAACAAGCTGGCTACAGCCTCCAACAGAATAGAAATAGGTGTTTGGACAATGGTGTTGATTACTGTTGTCATCTCCTCCTCTGTTTTTTTTTTCTTTTCTTCGTAGAAGAAAGAGCTAGCAAAGGAAGAGAACTAGAAATCCAAAAATGGAACGAGAGGAAGAGGAAGTAAGGCCAAATAAACTTAGGTCCACCATTGCTTAAATCTCAAAATGAAAGAGAAGGAAGACGAAGGAAGTGCTCTACAGGCTGGCAAGGTCTATGATTGGTGTTAAATAAATCTGGAAAAATTCGCAAACTACAAACTTCTACATCTCCTGCATGGGGTCGCACATGAGCCAAGTCGAGCTCGAGCTCAGCCGGCTCGGGCTCGGATCGACTCATGTTTAGTCAGCTTGAGCTCGACACGATCTTCACAACTTCAGCTCGAGCTTGACTCGAGTGACTGCCATTCAGCTTGAGCTCAACTTGAGCCGCTCTTTAAACTTGTTTCCACGCTGCTTTGACAAGTTCGCCCTCAAGGTGTCTTCCTTTTTCACTGCTGACGATGTGGGGAGGAGGAAAGGTGGTGTGTTGAGAATAGAGAGAAAAAGGATGAAAAATGAACGTGAGCGTGGTGAGGAAAGAGAAAAAGAGGGAAAATGAAAAAGTGATTGATTGATTGAAAATTGTAATAATGAAAGTGGGGTACAATAATGAGGTTTGAAAGAAACGTGGCTGCCTGGGTGAATAAAGGGAAAAAAAAAGAGGGAAAATTAAAAAACATCAAAAAGAAAATGAGATTAAGCTGCATGGGTGGAAGGAAAAAAAGAGGGAAAATTAAAAACAAAAACTAAAAAATGAGATTAAAGTCTAGCTGAGTTGAGTTTAATCGAGTCGAGTTCGACTAATTCGAACTTGACTCATTAATATACTCAAGTTTATATTTAGGCTCGAGCTTGACCTTTATAAAGAACGAGTCGAGCTCGAGTCGAGTTTACTCGAGCGAGTTTGAGTCGAGCCCGAGTTGGCTCGACTCGTTGTGCAGCCCTTCACCTACACTTCCTCTTTCTCACATTTGTCGGATTCCTCATTGTATTATGTAAAAAGTTTGGATGCATGAACTTTTTTTTTTTTAAATCCAAAATTTTATTTATCCCATCCAAGTTTTGTGATCTGACCATTGACTAGAAGTACAACTTGTTCCTGCTGCGAGGGAATGCCATCAACCTTGCCAAACTCATGGTGACGTCCCCATGATCATTACAGTGTGTTTCATATTTAGACTCAGGATCAGGATGTCTTTCAACAAACTCTGTTTAACAGAACTATGAGCTCAGAATGGGATGTGAAAGGTCTAACAATAGCAATAGAGCATGATCAAGTGGCACTAGCCACACAAGGTTGGGTCAGACCAATTACATAGCCAGGGCTAG
Organism: Nymphaea colorata; assembly: GCF_008831285.2. Lineage (NCBI taxonomy): Eukaryota > Viridiplantae > Streptophyta > Magnoliopsida > Nymphaeales > Nymphaeaceae > Nymphaea > Nymphaea colorata. The sequence continues at coordinate 123,195 of NC_045145.1, read as the reverse complement.
GTGTTGCTACTAGTCTTTTCAGCTATTTCCTTTCAAGTGGGCTTTCTTGATTTCATGCACAGAAGGCTGCAGTTGAGGTTTAGAACAAGTGATGCAAGAAGCACTCATGAAGACAAAGTCAATTTTTTTCTTTTTATTTTTGTTGTACCTTTGCCCACTTGCTTGTGGTTCAGCCTACGACCTTTAGATGGCTCGTATTTTCTTTTCCTCTTAAAATCCCAATCAAGTTATCAAGAACAAATTGATAGTGGCCCCTTCTTTTTTCTCCAGACAGTCATTAATTTTTTTAAGAAATTATTTGTTTAAAATTTTTAAGGTTGTCTCAACATTAATTATTTTTCTCACTTTAAAACGTTAAAAAAATAAAATGCCAATAATTTAAAAAATATGTGATAGTGTTATCCGAGAAATTATGGCTGTGGTGAGAATATAATGTACGTGATGGGTATTATATGAGAATGTAAATCAAATTGTTGAAAGATCGGTGAGTCCTTCTGGTCTTTTATTCGTCTAATATGTAGTTCATAGTTAGAATATTTCTTCTTTTTCTTCTTTCAACAGAACCAGATTTGTTAAATTTAAATTTGATTCCACAAAGTCAAGTAGTTAAATTGCATTTGATGTCCGTTTGTAATAATCTTATACAAAATTGACCATTTGCAATTCATTATGTCCCCACATATAGAGAAAGCCCTAAGCGGTGTAGCGTAGTTGGTCGGATTGACGGGCCAATGAAAGTTCACAGTTACTTCATTATTATGGGTGCCATTTTTGAGGACTGCAAAAGATAGATGCATGATACTTTAGTTGACATATGTACTGCTCTCCACTGAGGATCGGGTTAGAGGAAAAAAAAGAAGGGACTTCAGCCTTTTCAAGGTATTCATATAAACTAAAGCAAAAAGCACAGTTGTGAAATGAATTTAATCCAAACCATCCATTAGTTAAGAAAACACGGTGACAGGAGCATCATTTTCTTACGATAAACCAAGTGTATTTGTATAAACTAAAGCAAAGGAAAAAGTCAGTTGTAATATGAATTTAATCCATAATATCCACCAGTAAAAGAGACAAAATGACGAGAACATCGTTTTTTTTTTTATGATAGACAAAGGGTATTCATAACTAAAGCAAAAAAAAGACAATTACGAAATGAATTTAATCCAAAGCATCCAGCAGTCAAAAAAACAGTGATAAGAGAATAATTTTATTTACATCGACCAAACATTATTAATTACATATTTTCAGGTTTATTCCCCTTTTAAGAATTATTCTCATTTTCTAGGGAAACTTTCCAAGATAAATATATATATTTTACTCATCCAGTGACATATGGATATGCTCATGTGCTGAAATCTATAACATTTTAAAAAGAATATTGAAATCTGATTTGTGGATCAGATATTATATAGGTATAGTTAAAAAGCAAGCCGCCAACTGGGAACCTTCTATGACACACCACAAAGTATTTACACAAAGGTAACATTTTAACCGAACTTTCCAGCGTGTTCTGAAAGGTCATACATTTTCTAGGGTGGGCCAAATAGTTCAACCTCAGATCTGGGTAGGGCCAAACTGAACCGAAATAAAAAAAATACATTGCACAACTAACAATATTTTATTTTTCTAATGTAAATTTTCTTTTTAAGTTAGTTAGGGTGGGGCCATGGCTAGGCGGCCCCCCTCCCTCTGCCCCAAGTCTAGACGACAACTAAAGGCTTGAGCTCGGCAAAAGGGAGAAGGATTCTTTAACTTCATGGAACAAGGCAAGAAAGCCTTGGATCATTCTGCACACTTGCTTTAGAATTGTATTTAATTCGGTAAACCCACTTATTCCCCATGGGTTTTACATTTTTTAGACTATGCACCAAATCTCATGTTTCATTCTCTTCTTGTGCCTTAAATTAAGCAGCCATGGCGTCACACCAACATTGATGCTTAACGGCTTGACTAAAGGAGGATGGTTCCAAATCTTTAGAGATGACCACTAGAAGTGCTTTATGAGGTGTAGAGATATAAAGGAAATTATGATGATTTTAATACACCAATTCCAGAATTTTAGTTCTTGCTCTATCAAACACATAATTTTCAATTTTAAAACCAAAGTTCCAGTCTATCAAAGGGAAACTAGAGTTGGAAGTTTCATTCCAATTCTAGTTGAAGGTGAAATTTTGTTTCTATAACACAAGGTGGTCATACGCCCCCTTAAACTTGGTCCTCTAAGGCTTTCTAGAAGTGTTTATGGCATCATTGAAGGTGGTTCCACGAAAAGTTATAGGTGGCTATTCAGTTCCACGAAAACATATGCCACGCAAGGTTGGGGAGAGAATGGAACTGCTTTTACAAAGATACAAATGGAACCACATGTTCTCTTCAATTTGTCACATTGACAATTTGTCCTTGTGAAGAGAGAGAGGGAGAAAAGGGGGGGCTGCAGAAACCCCTTGTTTTCATGGTTTTACCACAGAATTTGTTCTTATTGGTGTGCAACTTTGTGATTAAGTTTCAAATTTTAAGCACAAAACGATCTCTCCCAGTAGCATGCTGATTACTGCCGAATCTGTCCTTGGGGAGTTAAATGCCTCCTCATTGGCTTGAAGTTTATTGAGTCAGTGAGGTGGGTATTTGGTCCTGCCACCCTAGGTAGGCCCCACATGAGTCCCAGCAGCATGGTTAAAATTAAAAAAAAAGTGAAAATTTATTATTTTTCTAAGGACAAAATGGCCTTTTTGTAAAATGAATTTGGCTCTGGTTTTGACAAGTCTGCTTGAATCTGAATCAATTTTTCCCAAACCTGGAAGGGTTTAGGTCGATGTTAAAGGCCTGAATTATGGATTGGATTTGTTTTTTAGTCCAGTTTTAGATTTTATAAAGCGAAATTGAGACCGAAGGTGAGGGGAGTTTGTGCGCGTGCTCGGGGATCCAACTTGAAATATCATGCTGGAGGTTGGTTCTCGGGCTTGGTTTTTTATATTTGGATAAAAAAATTGGTTTGACTCTATTTTTGGATCTTGTGTCGGGTTTTTGGATATAGGCTATATTTTTGGATCTAATGCTAAGTTTTCAATCTGAATTTGGCACAATTTTCGATCTAGAGCAGAGATTTGGATTCAGACCTAAGGCTCAATTTTGTATGTGGATCTTAAATTTGGTTCTAGATATGGATCTATGGATCCATTTTTTCTTTAGATCTTGGATTGGATCAAATATGAGTCCAAGGCTCTTCAATCTAGACTAGGTGGATCTAGATATGGATGGAGGGCTCTTATGCAATCTAGAGGTGGCAGTTGGATCCAAATATGGGTCTAGGGATCTGATTTTGATTTACAGCTGGGATTTGGATCCAGATATGGGTCTAGGGTCTCCTTTTCAGTCTCTGTATGATTTTTTGGACTGAATCCCTGTCTGAATGTGGATATGAATTACAAAATATGTCTAGATTTGGGCTGTGCTTGAGTCTAAACTTCTGAAATTTGACCTAAATGGGTCCTAAATAGAGTTGACAATTTAATCAGATAAGAAATTGATCAGAATTAAGGAAAATCAAGGTGTTTGCGGCTAGCAATCTTTGATATTTTGTTGTAAACTTGCCATAAAATGTTCAAAAAATGCTGATTACCCCAGACAACGGTTGGATCTATCCTCCACCACTGGCAAGACAATCATGTGGTGGTGGAGCTAATTAAATGGACGCACTCACTGAACTTGATTTTTATGAGGGTAGTGCCTAAGTCTACAAGTCAACTATTATTTTCGGCAGCAGCCTCGTCTTTATCATCAGTTCTTGCTTTGCCTTTCTTCCCGTCCATATTCTACAATCCCCCATCCCCAATACTATTACCAAATTTTCACCTTCTTACCATTACTCAAACACTGCTAGATTAAGTAAAAAAGCTCTTCTTGTCCCCAAAAGGCAGCTTTTCCATATCCATGAGAAATGAGCTTTAGATTAGAGGGTTCACATGCTCCAATTCAAGTATTGGTGTCTGACCAAAAGAGCTCGCAAGGAGTTCGAGATTCTAGCATGGAAAGATCTTGTAAAAAAACACTGGAAATATCACCAGAAAATATCGATGGAAAACCCTGTTGAACAGGTAGAGTTAGACCAGGGATAACATGAACAACATTTGATCTTATGTCAAGAGTCTTTTTCTGTCCATTGTATATGCAAAAAAAAAAAAGGTATTACATGTGAAACTCTTAGTATCACAGTGCAAGACATTTATCCCAGCTTCCGCAAGAGTACATAGGCTCAACAAAGGGGAACTGCATCCCCAAGGGGGTTGGTGCGTTAGGCAGGTGGGGTATACTGCTAGTTTCCGTTTTGAATCCCCATTGTGTCAACTCCCTGTGCTGCAAAAGGGAGGCACCAATATGAAAATTGATGCATAATGTGGGCACCTTTTCCAAGGCACCAAAAACAGACATGGACTCTATGGGGACTTTATTGTAAAAAATGACTTCTAATACTCATTCTGCTCTCCCAAACAGGGAAACGCAAAACTTTTTGGCCATTTTTCTTATTTTGTTTGATGAATTTAGCAAGTTAAAGCTATGGGAAGCCCCACATGAGCCAAGGGGTACATGTCCACTCTTCATTTCCTAAAATCTCAGTACATGTCTTTATGGTTGCAGCCAGTGGTAGAGCAAAAATTTATGGTTGAGGGCATAGCCAGTGGTAGAGCCAAAAATTTCTGGTTGAGGGGCACTTCAAGTGTAAGATTCAAACCTTAAGGGGCATTGATATGTAAAAAACTGAAAATTAATGAAGTTTTAGTATCTAAATAGTTTAATTTTTTTGGGTTGGTGTTGGCAATTGCCCACACTAGCAATAATGTAGCTCTGCCACTGGGTCAAAGTAGGTAAGTTTTCACTATGGTCTACATGCTATGCATCCCCATTTTTGGCTGCTGTAAATATCATTTTTTTGTTAATACAAGTCCAGAGCCTCACTCCCACAATCTTCCATAGGAAACCTGAGCTGCTAATTACCCTATATCTAGAGATGTCAGCATATCTGATTCAAATGTGATCTGCTGACATCCCTACTACTTCCACATAAATTGTCCAACTCAACTCAAAGATCAGGAGACAAAGATGCAGCCCCTGAGAAATGAATTATCATGGGATTTGCAATTGGAAGGAATGCAACAGGCAAGCTTAGCATGGCAAAGAGGTGCTGATAGACTCTTTTTTAAGCATATCAATGGCCAAAAAGAGCAGCGAATAAGCCAGATGTGGGCTGGTATGAGCAGCTGCCGGCAGGGTCAATAGCTTTTTAATGAGGAGTGGACATGGATTGTGGATCTAGCCATAGGAGCTGCCACCCAGGTTTGCTTGTCATATGCCATCAGCCATAGGGATGTCAATGGATCAGATTCGAATAAAATATACTCTTAACCATATGTAGCTGCTTTTTCAAATACTCACATGTTCATATTTGAATTTTGATTTCAACATGAATGAATAAAAGTTATATCTAAGTCTGAAATCCAATTTTGCAATCCGAATATGATCTGAATCCAACTTTTCATTCACTTCTTAATCTTAATTTTGAACCAAATCTAGCTTACTTTCAATATATAAGAGTGTTAGATGTATGATATTTGTTTAAAACTAAATATGATCTGAATTTGAATCTGATCAAATATTTACATATATCTGAATCCGAATCCATTAGAATGTCATTTCTTAAATCCAAAGCTGATCTGATTTTTCCATTGGACATGATATTTTTTTTCTATAACTGGTTTTTCAGAATGGTTTGGTTGGATATCTGATTCAAATCGAATATATTGACATCCTTACTTAACCAGAAATGCCTATCTCCACCACTGGAAATGGGAGTCAAATGTCATTTCTTAAATCCAAAGCTGATCTGATTTTTCCATTGGACATGATATTTTTTTTCTATAACTGGTTTTCAGAATGGTTTGGTTGGATATCTGATTCAAATCGAATATACTGACATCCTTACTTAACCAGAAATGCCTATCTCCACCACTGGAAATGGGAGTCAAAGACGCACCAAGATATGTGCGTGATACTACTACTTGATTCTAACCGAAGTGGCCACAGGTATTGGCAGATGATCTATGTTTCAAATCTAGGAAATGATGAGATCATCCAACCTTCTTCGATGCACATTTCAGTTCCTTTGTTTCCAAAGTCTAGAGAAGTAGCACCCATAAGAATGGAACTAAGAATGTACTGTCAGCGTGCCCCTCAAGCCAAGTAACTATGCTATGGCATGTCAATTCCAAATAGTTGACTACAATATATTACATCACTGACCTGAAAAAAGAAATTGAATGTATAGATAACAGTAATTTAAGTTTGAAGCAATACTTGACGAACAATATACTAGACAAAGTAGACCACGTAATTGAATAGTTTTGATGCGAGTGATTCCACAAACATCAACATAAGTCATTCATGCATCTCATTCATTCAGCATCATTCATCAAATATCATGTCTTGGACGCATCAATGGATTGAAACTCACAAGATCTTGAGAGGTAGATCGGCCTATTGCCTTCTTTATTGCATTTATGAGATGTATCATTTCTACCAATCCGCAAATTTGTTCATTTGGAAGTTCTACACTGTCATGCCTCATTTCTTTCAGCACCAATTATTTAAATGAGATGAAGAAGCTATTTAATTGGAACGGATACAGCCTTGTCCATATCATTAGATTAAAAAAATGCCATTGTGTTTGTCATTCAAAGAGCAGTGGTGGAGTCAAAAAAATTAGCTGGAGGGACCCTTCTTTAAAAACATTTATATCTTTATGGGGCACTTATATATGTATAAAAGAAAAAAATATTACATTTGCTAATGTAAAAAATAAAGAAATTTTAAAGAGCTGGTCTGGGAAACTTAGCCCACATGTGGCTAAGTCACTGCCAAAGAGGGTCAAAACGACAACATAGTGGCCAGGGAAGAGACACATTCAGTCATGTACTTCGTCTTCGAAACTTCTCTTGCTACATTGTCATACTAGCATGTAAGATTCAATCATGTATTCAGTTTTCAAAACTTGTCTTGGTAGTTTTTTCATACTAGTGTCTAAGGGAAGAGAAATATTCAATCATGTACTTCTTTTTTTAAACCTCTCTTGAGGCTTTCTCATATTAATATGCAGCCAGAATGCAAAGTTTTATAAGAATAATCCGACTACCCACCAATTTGATGGAAAAACCATACTGCAAGGCAATGCTATGACATACCCATGCTTTTGCTACATGGCCGGAATCGAGCTTGCTTCAAGATGATATATGGTATCTGGATTCTAGGGCAACACATCACATGGCAGAAGATATTGGCCATGCTATCACCAACAAAAATGAATGTAAAGTTGATCTCACACTGTTTGGTAAGCTCACATTGTTTTCCCTTCATATTCAAAAATTTGATCTCAAAGATGCTTTACATGTTTAATGTGCACTAAGAAAAATATGTTGTTTATGTTGCCAAACTTACACATGATAATCACCATTTTTTTGAGTTTTGTCCTCACAAATTTATGGTTTAGGTCAATAGAAATGAAAAGTTTTAGTCCAAGGCAACAAGGAGAAAAATTTATACAACCAAAGTGCTTCGATGTTTGTGCACAAACAGTTCAAACAAGAAAGCCTTTATGAAAATTTGCCTGCACTTGTGCCCTTCATTTTTTTCTATTTGAGAATTATTAGATTTAAAGTCAAACCATGTGGTTTTATATTGAATATGAACTTTATAAAGGATATATATGTTATGGCTCCTCACTCTTGCAATACATGCATTTCTCAACATACTGTTTTCTATGAAGAAAACCGTTTGCAGTTTTTAAATGCTATTCATTAATTAAAAAGTAATTGTAATTGAAGCTAAACCAAATAATCCAAGCCCCATTTCCAATGCAATTCAAGAGACATTCAAAATATATCTTGCCCAAAATGAAACTTTGTCTATCTTCATCAACACATAGCTTGGTCAAGAATATATCATGAATCACCTATTTGTACATGAAGCCCCATGTCCCATCAACCAACCAAGAGAAGAAGAAAGGAAAGGAAATCATGAAGTGGAACTGGACTTTAGACCCGTCTAGTGAAAGACGTACAATAATAGAACTAATTAATTTGAACTCACCATACGATTAACCAATCTATGGATGAAACAAGAGCATTAAGTGCTTATTTTCCATCCAAATATAGTCTTCCTTTGTGTCTCCTTAGTGAAGTCAATACAAGTTAAGTTGAACTCAGAGTTCATCTTAGCAAAATGTAATCCTAAAAGTGCTCAAGCTACGGAAGAAGAGTTGGGGTCTTTTTATACAAATCAATTGTGGGCTCGTCCCAGCCAACAGATCACATAATAATGTTAGATGTGGATGGATATTTAGATTAATAGGGAGGAATTCTGATGGCTCAATTGCTTAGTACAAGTCTCCCCACTTTGCAGAAGGTATAATCCACAAGAAGGGACTTACTAATTCGAAGGGTAGATCTTTACATGAATTAGGTGTCAATACTTTCTCACAACAGATACTAAAGTAAAAGGTGGTTCATGATGCAACCAACATGGTTTTAAGATTAATGGGTTCCAATCATGTTTATCGCCTCAATAAAGCATTGTCCAAGTCAAAAAAAGGCTAACAAGGCATGTCCTTGCTCATCACACTTGGGGTTCATGAGTCACAATTAGATATGTCCATAAAATCCTCATTGATGATTTGTGTAGATGACATCATAGTCGCTAGAAGTAACATGGTTGAGGTAGAAAAAAATCATAGTCACTAAAAGTAACAAACTAATTGTGGCAAGTTCCCTGTAAAATATGATAACAACTTATTGCCAATCAAATACTATATATGTATGTATATATATATATATATGTGTGTGTGTATAGTGAATGGGCTCTTATAGGTAGCATAGCTGGTCCGACTGGCAGTATAGCAAAGGGCCGATTGTCAACTCAATTCTCATGAGTGCTATTCACTTGAACTACAAATGGTGGGTGTGTGTTGCTTAGTTGATGGGTGTCTTGCTTTGAACTTAAGTCACAAAGAAGCCCCAAACGTGGGGCAGGAGGAAAGAGGGAGGGGCTTCCAGCTACACCCCCACAAAACAAAAGCAAAACAACAAATCTTAAACATTTAAAACTAGCAAATTAATAACACAATTATCATTTTTTTCAAATTGTTGTGTCCTCCCTACCCAGGTACCCAAACCTATGCTTGAACCCATGCCAGCACTAGTGCGACTTGGGCTCGGGGAAATGTTGGGAACACATTTGAAAGGGATGTCAACTGTTTGTAATATGATAAAGCAAGAATGCTCGGATGTAGATCCAAATGAGGAAGGAGATTCTGTCAATGATTCGATCGAATACAGGAGCCAAGAAAATTGTCATGAAAATCTGTTGTATTGAAATAATTCCATATCTGATCCTATAAATCAAGATATTGATAATTTGTATGAAAGTTTTCTCTCTTATAAAATGGCCAAATCAGATTCATGTAAGAAGTAAACTGTTCATAAGTGCTTTATATACAAAGGGAGGGTTTCATGCCCTTGCTGGTCTGCTGTCAATCAACCCTTTAGTTCAAACAACTTTAGAAAAAAAAGTGAATTTTAACATCAAATGAGCTACCGTGGTTGCAAAACCAAAAAGGTCTGAGTTAACATCTTTAACTTCTCTGCTATATATCAATAACCAAAAGTTTCTACTAGAAATTCCTTGAGCATATGATATTCATGCGCTCGGATACTTCGGGAAAGATAAATCAAACTACAAATTCTCTCTCAATCTACTAATGTGGTTGAGAGTTGTGTTCTTGAACCTACTAATGTGGTGATATCTTAGGCCCCCTTTCTCTCTCTAACTCTTTTTCCCTCTATATGACAAAATTTTTGTAATAATATTTCTCTCTCTCTCTCTAAGAATAGGAGCAAACTTTTGTAATATTTGCTCTCTCTAGGTGTTGATCAGATAATCAAAAGGCTGTTCCGATAATCAAAAGCCCATGATGGAGGAGTCAGTGGAGGCGTGGGGGAGGTAGATGACGGAAATACCAACCTCACTCTTCTCAGTCTTGGACCATTCAGTCCCATCCTCCCTTTCTCTTTTCTCTGTCTCAGAAAGGACTAGTTGTTGGGACTTGGGACCGACGCAAGGCAAGAAGTCAGAGAAGATAGAGAGAGAGAGAGGAAGGGAGAGGAGAGTGATGATCAAGTGAGGGGAGGCATCAGGGGGGCAACGGTCACCGTCTGCAACAGCAGTACCATGGAAGGCGGCGGGGAGGAGGAGCACGAGACGCAGGTGCTCGCCGTCCTGCATGCGCTGAAGGAGGCATCCCGGCAGATACGGGAGTCTCCCACTGCCGGCAGAAGCAGCAGGAGGCGGAGGGCAGCGCCATCAAGGCCCTCCTCCACCTCCAGACCAAGGACCTCGCCTCCAGGTTCAAGGACCCCAAGCTTGCCGACCTCACCCACCACCTTTGCAGCCTCCGCTCCTAGGTGGACAACCAGCTCCCCCGCTCCTACCTCACCGTCATCAGTTCCTTCATCAGGGGCTGCGTCTTCGGCAGTGACATCGTGTGTGTCAGCTGTGTCATCGAGTCGGAGATTCAGGCATGGATCGACCGGAAGAGCGTCAAGAAGCTGGTGAAATCATTGCTCAGTGAGGATGAGGAGGAGGTGAAGGTTGTCGGGCTGCTGTCGGGCTTCGAGACCCGTGTCTCCAGGACGCCGTGCTGAGGTCCTGGGCTTTTTCCATGCTTGAATCAGTCATGTGCGACAGGAAGGTGTCCAGGTGGGTTAGGGAGAACTGCCCCTTCACCTTGGCAGCTCTGGTGACGTTCAACAAGGACGTGTTCATGGGTCAGGTGGTGATGAGCCCGATGGCGATGGCCCTGGTGGAATTGGGCTCCGCCGACGGCCCAGTCTGCATCACAATTGCCAGTAACGTGAGGAGATTGGTCGCGTCTCATTAGGATTCCCTTTCCCGGTGCCCCCTTTATGTACCTCAAAATCCGGTGTGTTGCTTCAACATAATGGGATCTCCAACTAGTTTTTGGAAACATTATTTTTTTTCAAAAATATCGCCATCTTCTTTCCTTAGCTTGCAGTTCATTTCATGGGGTGTTTTGCGGGTTTGTTGCCTAGATATCCAGTATCTTTCAAGCGATCAATCATGTATTTGCGTTGACATATAAATACTCCTTTGTCAAAGTGAGCCACTTCTATTCCAAGGAAGTATCGCAACAGTCCATGATCTTTGATTTCAAACTCGCTATTTAAATGTTTTTTTATAGCCTGCATGATCTCAAAGTCATCTCCAGTAAGTATGATATCATCCCCGTACACAAGCAAGATGGTTACCTTGGATTTTTTGGTGAATGTGAACATGGTGTAATCGGTAGAGCTTTTCTGAAATCCGAACTTGTTGAGTGCTGTCTCTAGACGAGCAAACCAGGCATGAGGTGATTGCTTCAATCCATAAAGAGCTTTCCTTAGTTTGCAATGTCCAGATTGGCCGTTAACTCCTTGCAGTACTTCCATGTAAACCTCTTCTTCAAATTCACCATGGAGAAATGCATTTTTTACATCAAGTTAGAGAAGATTCCACCTTTTTGTAGATGCAACTGCAAGACGAGCTCTCACCGTGTTCATTTTTGCTACTAGAGCAAAGGTTTCATTGTAATCGATTCCTTGTGTCTCTGTGAAGCCCTTTGCAACGAGGCAAGCCTTATATCGCTCCACTTCTCCTTTGCTCTTGAACTTTATTTTGTAGATCCATTTACAACCTACCAGTTTATTTTCATCTGGTAGAGGAACATGATCCCAAGTATAGTTCTTTTCAAGCGCCTTGCTTTCTTCTTCCATGGCTGCCCTCCACCATAAGACTGCACTAGCTTCATTAAAGTTTCTTGGCTATTGATGGCCATAAATAACAAAGATGAATGACTTGTAATTATGTGAGAGAGCTTCAAAAAGAGATAATTGTCTAGAAATGAAGACTTCCAGCAGATAAGTATAGTAATCACTTAACTTGGATGGAGGCTGAGTCACTCTAGAGGAACATCTTACGTCTGGTTGAGGTTTGACGTTGGTAGGTGGTTCGTCTTCCTCCAAAATAGTGTTTTAAAGGCTTCTGTCATTACTAGGAAAGTGGGCGATCCCTGGTTGGTATGTAGGCGTTAGAGAGACCTTTCACATCCCATTCTGAGCTCATAGTTCTGTCAAACAGAGTTCGTTGGAATAAAACAGCTCAACTGGATTAGTATGAGTCCTGGACATCATCAGCTTTGTCTCTTCATAATAGGGATGGCCAGCCTTAAGTTTGGCAAGGTCGATGGCATTCCCTTGTGGGACGAACAAGTTGTACTTCTAGTCAATGGTCAGATCATGCAACTTGGATGGGATAAATAAAATTTGGTATTTGGAAAAAAAATCATGCATCCAAACTTTTACATAATACAATGAGAAATCCAACAAATGTGAGAAAGAGGAAGTGTAGGTGATGTAGTAGTTTGTGGATTGGGAATTTTTCCGGATTTATTTAACACCAATCATGGACCTTGCCAGCCTGTAGAGCACTACCTTCGTCTTCCTTCTCTTTCCATTTTCGTTGAGTGAACAACAAGCCGATTTATTTCCATTTTTAAACATTTCTCTCACTTCTTCCTTTTTTTCTCAATGCCAACGTTGTTTGCAACTTGCTTTTCCATTTTCCCCATATTATTATGAATGAAAAAGCAAGTGTTATGTGGAAAATATTATCTTGGTAGGCACCATGTTTCCAAATCAAAAGAAAACTAAAGTTAGATATGCATGATAAGTGGCTTTGTTTGTTTGAAAAATTTACTAATGTAGATTTGATTTTCATGGTTGGCATTTTGCCATCGTGGAAATGTCAATGGCCCAAAATTAAATCTATTAAAATTTGTGGGCCAATTTTTTTTTCTTTCTTTCTTGCTTTTCTACACGCAACACTAAAGCAACTGGACAAGTGGTTTTGAAGCCTTTCATGGTGAAGAATAAATATGCAAAGTTAAAATTTTCGAAAGTTTTTGCCATTGATCCACTTCTTTCTGTGCAATTATAAAAATAGGTGAGCATAGCCCATGTGAAAATTATTGATTCGTAACTAGACAGCCGAGAGTTTCTATAACTAGGCTTTTTTCTATTTAATTATCGACTGTTGATGACAATTTAATCAAGATTAGTGAATGTTTGTGCCATCGCCTTAAATTCCAAATTCTGGATGTATGAACACAAGTATGGCCCATTACTAGAAAGCCAATCCTGGTTATACATCAATGCACCAAAGACACCCATGATAGTATCATTTGCCCAATAATTTTACTGTAACGATCAAGGCTGGGGCAGAAGGAGGGGGAACTGGCAGGAGCCATGGCCCCTCCCCCCTCATGTTTTAGAAAAAAAAATGATACCTACATTTAAAAAAAAAATTAATTTCGAAAAATATTGTACCACCTATGTTTTTGGATTTGCATTGACCCCCCTGCCTATGGACACCCTAGATGGCTATGCTTTAGCTCTCTCTGCCTGAACCTGGCCATTGTATAATTTTTGCAAATACTGTTCAGACCTTCCTTAAAAAAATTGCTGGCTTCGCCCCTGGATCTCACTGTCTTCTGTTTTTTATTTCATATGCATTTCAACTCAAGTTAATGAAATTATGAGTACCTCATGTCAGAACATCATCACAATCAATAAGAGAAGAAGAAATAATAAGAAACTAGACTGACATAGAAAATATATCTCTAGCAAGAAATTCTTACTTGTGGTTAAGAATGCCTCCGCTGTAGCTTGCATGTGACTGCGTAATTTCATAAGTTCATCTTGCTTGAGTAGTTGTTCTAAAATCCCCTATCTCCAATACTCATACCAAATTTTCACCTTCTTACTGTTACCAAAACACCGCTAGATTTTCCATATTCATGAGAAATGAGCTTTTGAAACATCTAATTTGAGAAGAGGAGAGAGAGGGTCCCCTTGTCATCGAACTCTCTGGCTACAAAAAGTGGTTCCCTCCCTTCTTAAAGGCAACAACAAAGAAAGCAGTAGAAACACAAGTCATATTTTTCCTCATCCAATCCTCACAAAATCCCAAATAAGAAAGCCCAAAGTGCAGAAAGACAATCTCACTTTGTCATAAGCTTTTGAAACATCTAATTTGAGAAGAAAAAATTGTTCAATATGCCCTTATCCAAGCTGTTGACCACTTCAAGAGCAAGATGCATGGATGGTGAATAAATCTATTGGGGAGATCAGAAGTACAACTAGTCTATAGATCACATTGCATAATGATATAAGTCAAGACTTTTATATCCATAATGATATAGAATTAAGAATCAATATCATATGTGTTCCATTTATAGACCTTTCAAGCTTGTTTGTGAGAAGAAATTTCTCACCACCGGAGCCATATTGTTTGCATCTAAAAATTTCTTTTGGTTCACCAGTGAGAATTTGTTTTGCAAATTAGAAATGGGGTCCACCAGCCATTAGTTTTTCTGTGGCATTCTTCATTCTTGGTGCATTTCCTCAACTTAAATGCAATGTGGTGGATGGTAAAGATGTTAAAGTGTTTTAGAAATTTAAAATTTTATAAAGCAAAAAAAGATGTAAGAGTCAATCCTTAAAATAAGAAAATTGTTCATTAGGCATTGGAAATGAAAGTTCGATAATTTTTGTTTGATAAAATGGTAAGAGATATGTTTTAGAAGAAATAATCTTAACTAATGAATCATTTGATTTGTAATAATCATTTAAAATAAAAAAAATTAGCTCAATTTTTGAAAGAAGAGATTTGATAAAAGTTTATAAGAATGCTTTAATGAAATGATCATTTGTAAAGTAAAGAAAGTTAATAGATACCTTTTGAAACACAAGTTAATCTCAAGTTTTAGCCTAACTCTATTACCATATTATTAAGGCTCGATCATGTTTTGCTTAGGTTTCCTAAAGGAGTGGTTGTGTGTATCCGTGAATCTTATGAATGCATGGTGAATATGAAAGTTAAATGAAAAGAGAAAGAATTCTCTATGCTTGAAAGAAAATTAGATAAGTCATTCATACCACAACATGCATATTAAAAAAAAAAAGGTTTTCAAAAATGAGTTGTATGCCATCCAAGTGTAGTCCCAAAGATAAGGATCATGGGTATTGCACCTATATTGGCCTTGGTGAAGTCGAATGATTTTGGGCCAAGCAAAATGGGAGCTTTTTTTATTTTAATATATAAATAGAGAGAGAGAGAGAGAGAGAGGGAGTAAAAGGGTGAGAAATCTAGAAGGAGGGGAGAAAAGGTGGGTGGGGGAGGAGACAAGAACCAGTCCAGTTGACCTCCTAATGGCACCCCTAATCTCAAAATAAACATTGTTCCTCAATACCATTAGGATAGAACCCTCCAAGAATCAAACTGAAGACATGGCTGTAACACGCTGCCTAACCCAACCATTGTCCTACCCTTCATTTGTTTAAAAGGGGTGGAGAGAGAGAGAAAGAGAGGGGGAGTTTAAAAAAGAAAAAAGATAAATGATAAAAGAGAGGTAAAATAAAGAGAGAGAAAGAAAGAGATTTTAAAATAGGGAGAGAAAGAACTGAAGAGAGAGATAGAGAAGAGAAATTTTAGAGAGAGAGAGATCTAAAAAGAGAGAGAAATCAGAGAGAGAAAGAGAAATAGGAGAGAGAAATAGAAAGATTAAAAGAGAGATTTTGAGTTTTTAAATTCTCTTTCTTGGATGGAAACTAGGATTAACGAGTTTGGAAAATAATTTAAATATTATAACAACTTCATTACATTTGTGATAGGTCAGAGAGAAACTTAAGCTCAAAAATAAATAGTCTAAGCAAAGTCTCCAAAGCCTTTAATTTCAAGAGTTTGAAATGCTTTTGAAACTATCAAAAAAATCTTTGTATGCATGCGTAAATAATAAAGAAAGCATCCTATCTAATCTTGGCAATTACGAGAAGACGCCCCTCCCATCATCAGTAGTGGTCTAAAACTAATAGTTAGGTATGTATTAATGTTAAACCTGACCAGATAAAAGGTACCGATCTTGAATCTGACTTCCTTCCTTGATAATGAATGAGCATGTAAGCTTTTGTTGGCCACACTGCAATAAAAGTCGTACAATAAAATAGAAGGTTTATGGATTTTTGATGAACGACAAAGCTATGTGATAGCTTCAATAGGATTTTTGGCGGAGCTTTCTTGATGTGGTTCAGTACCAAAGACTCTAAACAATTTGTTAATGAGAAAAAGAGAAGAAATAAATTGCAGTAACACATGAATGTTAAAGGATTGGATTCAAATAAAATCTCAGGTTACCATATCAAATTTATTGGATATTCATAATTCCAATTTGAATTTGGATTTAAATACAAAGGAAGAAAAATCCATGCCATAACACATTCAAATTTGATTTAAATTCAAAATTCAAATTTTATTTTAGATTTACATCCACACCTGAATCCAACTTTTAAATACAAGAGCCAGAACCACATTACGATATGTTAATAATGTACAGATATTCAAAACGTATAAATTGGGTATATGATAATTCGTTTGAAATTTAATTCAAAAGGAAACCTAAATCGGAATATGATGGGATATTTTGTTAAAACTGAACCCAAATTCGAATCCAATCAAAAGTCATTTCTTAAATATAAATCCCATTCAATTTTTTTTAATTAAAGTGTTACCTTTTTTTTTTCATATCAACTAAGTTTTTCAGAGTAATGAATGTGCGTTCGAATTCATTACTTCAAAATAGATGTCAATACATACATGAGGTTGCTTATAGAGAATTCTTACTACAACAAAAAATCAATAATTAGTTATTACAGTTTTAACAAATTGTTATACGAATGATTATGTTATGATTTGAAGAGAAACAAATAAACTAATATGAGATGTTTCACCAATCAAGATAGATGAATTCTCCTGAACAAATACTGCACCCGCTAACATGAAGCTAAGCAGAGATATATAGTGGAGAATTATCAGGCCAACCTCCAAATAAGTGAATCATCCAACTACCACCTTTGACATTTGATAATGAAAAAATAAGTGCAAAACATCAAAACTGAAGTGACTGAACTTGGAAATGGTAAAGAAACAAAAATATTTGTTGACAAGTTTCTGAATGCTCCAGCTTCTGACACATGCAGTGCATTGGGAAATCACCTCCCCTACCTCAAAAAAAAAAGAAAAAACGAAGCAAAAAGAGAAAGTTGGGTTCGGGGGAGGAGGAAGAGGAGTCATTGCCACCATTGAGGGAGTCGAGCATAGGCATGGGTCTGCATGATCAGACCCAGCCTGGCCCGGTAACTTTGCGGGCCAGGTATCGGACATTCCATGCAGCCTGCCGCGGGCCCGGTAAGCCCAACAACTTTTTTATTTGAAATTTTTAAATACATTTTGAAGTCTGTTTCCTTTGTAAAGGTTTCAAAGTTTCAAAAATTGAAAGTTTGCTTAAGTCTTCGTTTTCTTCCTTCGCCGTCGGCATTCACCAGGCTGCATTGCCATCACCACACCTCCCGGCTCGCGCGGCCGTGCCTACCATGCCATCACCAATTTGTTGCCTCTTGTTCCAAATCCAAACCATTTGTCACCACCTTACTACTGCTCGGCTTGAGGACTCATCGATTCCATTGTCACCAGTCTCCCCTCTCTCTCTCTCTCTCTCTCTCTCTCTCTCTCTTGTGGATGGTTGTTCTCCATTGGAATGAATCCGACATGAATGATTATTCTCCGTTTGGCTGAATCAGGTGTCATTCATAAGATGGGGAAGGCAGGACGGTGGTTGAAGACCATGTTGGGTTTGGCCGGTCCAATCGGAGTGTGAAGCAGTGGAGGAAGTGGCAGTCTGGCAGAAGCGATGCCACGGAGGCTGCAAAAATGGACCAGGCCTCATGCATTCTTATCATGGCCTGGTACCAGGTCCAGCCTGACCCGTTAATAGTTGGGCCGGGTAGCGGGCTGGCCGGGTCCAAGCCCGGGTAGTTAACAGCACAAAATTGTCGGGGTGGGCTGGCATAGCCAGATGCCCAGGCCTAGTCCAGCATGCATCTAGTGTTTCCCTTTTTATTTAAAAATCAAGAATGTGGGCCCCTAGGTGGATGGCTGTGTCTTTGTGCAATATATATATATATATGAACTAATAATAGATGACAAAATTGCCTTATCACTTTTTTATCAGTGTTGTTCTCCCAACCACCGTCATGAAAATGATCAATTTCTATTCTGCTGGAGGCCGTAAAACCAGTTTTCTCTGCAATCTAAACTTATAGACATGATTTTAAATTTGGTAAGAAACAAACACACACACACGCACACAGACATGCACACACACACACACACACACACACACACACACATATATATATATATATATATATTTAGTTAATCATATTTTGGATGATAATAATGTAACATCAAAATTTTGAACATTGTAGAAAAGAACAATTTTTCATGAAAATAACTTGAACCGAAACATGATTTTTATAAACTTAGTATTAATTATATACATATTAGGAGGTTCACATTTTATTTAAAATATCTTTTAATACAAATTTGAGAGTATGGCTTTATCCTTAGCCAAGTGGTATGGTGTGCGTGTGTGTGTATTAATGACATTAGGATGGGTACAAAGGCTTCAGACTTAGGATGTCAACTATTAACTACTGAAATACTCTTAAGATAATATCTAAAAGGTTAGATTGTTGAGAAAAAAATTGTTTTGAACATTGCGTTTAGATGTATATAATTGTCCACTTGGTTCAACCATCATCCTCTGGTCTCTTTCTCTCTCTCTCTCTCTCTCTCTCTCTCTCTCTCTCTCTCTCTCTCTCTCTCTCTCTCTCTCTCTCTCTCTCTCGTATAACTTTATGTGAATCTTAATATTATGGGAAAGGTTAAGATATGGCTGTTGGATTCAATATGTATTTTTGCAACCGAGTCCAGTATGAACTTTATGCTAAATAAATTTGGATTGCAGATCATATATGTAAATTATTTTTACATAATAAAATCAATGACATAAATGATTAACATGAAATTTGACAAGTCCGAAAGGGGGAACTCTAGGGGCTGTAGAAGGCTTGGCTTTGGAGATTTTTCTACCAGATTTATTTAGGAGCAAGTAAATTAAGAAATTGAAATTCTTCTTTAACACAACCTATATAAAATGTGCCGATGAGTATTTTTCTCATGTATTCTAGTATTATAACAGATCACGCCACGATTGATGGGAATTAAAGTTAAAGTGAATGAAGAAAATATAATGAATGGGAGAGAGAAAAGAAGCAGCAATATGAACGTAGCTAGTCTGGAAGAGACAAAGAATACAGTGTAAGGAATTGATGAAACAGCGTGAAAGGACTGAAGCCAATGAGTAACAACTGACAGAATTGAGGGCGGAATTTCTTGAGCCATCTAGGGCCGAATTTCTTCCATAACTTGATTACTTTAGCTCTCTACCACTCGCAAGAGGATAATGTGGTGGTGGTGGTGATCAAATGGACCCACCTGCTCAATTTGAATTTTATGTGCAGTTTTTTGCCTATTTTCTTTGCATCCTTCTGAAAATTGCTTCTCTTCCTCTGCCCTTCAATCTACTGAGAAACTGGGAGTGGGGTTGCAGGAGTGGGGCAGTAATAGATGCTCTTGTGCAAACAGCCATTTCTACTGCAACCAATTTGTTGAAAGAGACAAAAGACTACATCTTGAATGCCAAAGAAGATCTGAAGAAGCTCCAAAGGATCCTGAAAATCGTCCAAAAGGCCATCAAAGATGCTGATCGAGTGCTTTTTCAGCAAGGAGTGCAACAGAGAACTAGAGTTTGAGCTCAACGATGTTCTTTATGATGCCGAGGACATCATCGAAGGATATCAAAGCAAAATTGAGGTCAGCAAGAGGGATCTGGTATGGAAGTGGTCTTTGACCACAGCGCTCTCTTCCCATTACGAAGATGTTTCTTTTCGTTGGTAACAAAATCAAGGAAATCAATGAAAGGCTTGATAAAATAAAGAAAGATTGGGACATGATGGATAGGCTCAAAACGTAAAGAAAGGGGGGGTGGTAAGGACCTATGTCACCGTTTCGCCGGGTGTGGGTGCCGGTGCGGGTGAGGATGCAGGTGCCGGTGCAATACATCTCAAAAAACTATAGTGCAGTGAAGGTATTTATTATTATTATTAATTTATTATTATAATATTTTACTGATGGAAAGGCCGTTGCACTCGAATCCATACCCAAAACACTCGAATCCATACCCAAAAGCATGCCTTTCCCAATGCGCCGGTCGTAGCGTCGCCTCGACGGTTCCTTCCGTCTTTGGTCATTGGTAGAAGTGGGAAAAGGGGAAAGTCGAAAGAGAGAGAGAGCGAGATAAAAGAGGGGAAAAGGGTCGAAACCACTCCTCGCGAAATCTGCCTCTCGTCTTTGCCCTTTCCCTCTTTGTCTCTGTTCCTTCCTATCTGTGACCGAACCGATGCCGTTTTTCCATCGGCAATTGATATCGGTCGCATTGGCATCAAGATTTCGATCAAGAGTGAAGGAATTTCTCAGCTTCGTCAAACCTAACTGCCGGTTTGCGGATCTGCAGATAAGGGCACCGTCCTCATTGGCACTTACTGGTCCTTCTTCAAACCCTACCTTCAGGATAGGGAGAAGAAGGTCCTGATGATCGTGATCCCTCTCCAAGTTGTTGCCAACATAGCACACATTGTCCTCGATGAGACCGGGCCGTTCACACAAGACTGGATCACATGGAAGCTGGTTTTCCTACTCGTTGATGTCATCTGCTGCTGTGCCGTGCTGTTCCCCATTATTTGGTCTATCAAGAACCTCTGAGAGGCAGCCCGCACCGACGGCAAGGCTGCTGTGAACCTCATGAAACTTACGGCCTATTATGAAAACAATAGGGTGCGGGTGCGTCACCAGGGTTGCCGTACCCTGGTGACATAGGTAAGGACCCTGTTCATGGTGAACATGTCAACTCCAAAGAGGCAACCCATCACATAGGTGTACAACTGCCCATAGGCAGGGAGAATGATACAAAGGTGTTAGTAGAAATGCTCTCGTCGAATGACTTTTGTTGTAAGACTGAGAAGGGTGGTGCTTCTATTATCTCCATTGTTGGAAAGGGAGGGATCGGTAAAATGACTCTTGCGAACATGGTACTTAATGAAGTTGAACAACAGTTCGTGGAACGCAGGTGGTGGGTTTGTGTTTCGGAAAGGCCAAACCATAAGGTTTTGGTGCGGCAGATACTAACGGAAGTGTGCAAGAGTTATGGAGAAAACACTGATTGTTCCTTGACTGACTTATGCACACAATTACTGAACGAGCTCTCAAAGGAAAAAAATTTGTTGGTCCTAGAAGATGTATGGGAATAAAATGGTGGGAGGAAGAGATAGGGGGAACATTGATGGTGGGTGCTATGGGGAGCAAAATTTTGATTACCAGTAGAAAGAAATATGTGTCGGAGGGGATGGGTGTTTTTTATATGCATGAATTACAAGAATTTAGTTTCCACCAAAGTTGGTACTTGTTTCTACAGGAGGTTTTAAGAGAAGGCCAAGCAGAAGAAGATTTGGTGATGCATAAGATCAAATTTGTCGGAGAGGGAATAGTAAAGAAGTGTGGTGGGTTGCCACTTGTGATTAAGATGGTGGAGACCATGATGCGCACCAAGAAAATTAGTAGGGAGGACTGGAAGTCCGTCGTGGAAAGTAAGATATGGGAATGCAAGACTGCTGCAGCCTCATCATCGTCCACTGAAATAGGTGGCGATATTCTTCCTGGTCTCATGCTGAGCTACGATGACTTGCCATGTTATTTGAAGACTTGTTTTGTGTATTGCTGCACTTATCCAAAGGATTATGAGATTGAAAGGGAGAAATTGATCATGCAATGGGTGGCACACGGATTGATTGAGGTTGGCATAGATGTTGAAGCAACAACAAACCAATACATTGAAGATTTGATAAGACGGTGTTTGATTGAAGAAATTGTTTTGAAGAGCATCAAATTGCATGACATTTTGCATGACCTTGCCTTATATATAGGTGGAAGAGAATATGGCCATGCCTCTACTACTGAGCACACCCGCCATCTGTCATTACTTGGTGTACACGATGCAGACACATACAAGCATAATACCTTGGACAGCAAATAAGGTGTGCACATTGTTGGCTGATTCCAATTCTTACTTGCAGGTCTATATTGAACGCTTGACCAATTTCAAGTGGAAACAATGAAAAAATAGAGTATAAATAGAAACATACCCAAATTGTCTCTATTATTCATGCAAAATCAGTCATTGTTGACATTTGCTCAGAAGGTTTGTCGACACGTTTGGTGAGTTGCAATACTGTCTTCCTGTGGCATACATTGTGGGCATGGTTGTTAAATTGGTGTGTGAGCAGCTTCATATGTCTGATAGTTAAGAAGTTGATTGTGCCCCAGGATTGGTTCAATGCAATGTGATTATGAACTGCATGATATTGCATCAATGTGGATGAACACATGAATGTGTGCATGGTGTGCATTGACTTGTATATGAGTACATTTTTACACATGCATATATGTGGAATCTTTAGTTTTTTTATCTTATTTCACCAGGTGGTCATTTTTTTTCAGAAATATTTTGGTATTTTATCTTGTAATGGATAACCTTATTTTAGTAAAAATTTTGGAACATGTATGTATTTTACCCCTCCACTGACATCGCAAGGATTTTGGGATTCGGGTCCCACTTACGAGTGGAGGATCCGGACAGAGTTATACTGGACCCACTATGACAAACCCATGCCCCACTGCATAAATAAATTACCTGCGGTGCCCAGCCAATAGACAACAAAATAAACAAGCTTTTACTCTTTTGAGCCAGACATGGACCAATAATCAATAATCCAGTTGAGGTATCTTGGGCTGAAATGGACATGGGAATTGAAATTTATAGCGGACTGCTTGGGGAAGCTTACCAATTTACGGACCTTGCATAGATTTGTGGAATGCGATGACAAAGGGGACACAAAGGGATGCGACATTAGGGAACTAAAAGACTTGAACAAACTACAGGGGGAATTGTCAATACAAGGGTTGGGGGGGGACAAGAAAAGCAATTGATTGTGCAAGAAATGCACAATTGTTTAAGGAGAAGCATTCCATAATTAGTTTGGAATTCTACTTTGGAATTACTGGAGGTGTTTCTGAACAGAGTGGTACTTCTGGACAGAGTAATGACGAACAGAGTGGTGCACTGGAGGCATTGGAACCTCCACTTGGGCAGGAGTGCTTGGAGATAGGCGATTATAAAGGAAAGATGCCAGTTTGGCATTTGAATACAGAGCATACCAAGCTACATTCACTAAAGCTGGAAAGATGCCATTTATGGGAAAAACTAATAAGCATTACCTCGTTGAAAGTACTAAATGTCATCAATTGCCCAGCACTATGTGAAATAGTTAGCACACCTGCCTTGGAGTTGTTGAAGGTGGAGGAATGCTGCAGCCTAGAGCAATTACCTCATGACATGCTTGCACTCAAGTGGTTGGACGTGGCACTTTGTGACAGCCTGGAGCAATTGCCTCAGCACATGCCTGCTCTCAAGTCGTTGATGGTATGGGCATGTGATAGCCTAAAGGCTCTTGTCAACATGCCTGCCTTGGAGTCATTGGAGTTGAGTTATCGTGACGGCCTAGAGCATTTACATGACATCCCTGCTCTCAAGTCATTGATGGTGCGGAGATGTGATAGGCTAAAGACTCTAGCTGACATGCCTGCCTTGGAGTCATTGGAGGTAGAATTTTGTGACAGCCTAGAGCAATTACCTCATGACATGCCTGCTCTCAAGTTGTTTAAGGTGTATGGACCTAATAGCTTGAAGACTCTTGTTAATGTTCCTTTACTTGAGGAGTTGATGGTGGAAGGTTTGCTCAACTGGGAAGGGTGGCCAGCAGATAGATTTGGGGAAACAACATTGACTTCTATGTAAAGGTTAAGGGAGGCAAATTTTATGAATTGACCAAAGATGCGGACAGAAGGCTTGCTTGATGCTCTATTGGAGCTGGGGTGGCATGACGGTCAAGTGACTCAGCTCCAAAGTCTGTCAGTGTGTTGTTGCCTAAGTGCAAGATTGGGATGGAAATTCCTTGACCAACTGCCTAAGCTCATTAAGTTAAGGTTGGATCCAGACTCAGCAGTACTACTGCCATCGCCATTGCCATCGGAGGTATCAACATTTCTACCCTCCCTCAAGTCTCTGACTTTGAGTGACACGAATCTTGATGAGGTCAAATTGGGAAGGGTGCCTCAGAGCTTGTGGGGTCTCTCACAACTGGAGACACTGTTCCTAAACTATTTCTATGAGGACATCAGCTTGGGAGGCCACTGGCAATGCATCCCAAAACTGAGATACCTAGAGCTTCAATACTTCCCCAATCTGAAGTCTCTGTTGGACATTACTACCCACCAAAATGAAAATGATGCAGTAGCAACAACATGTCCCACGGATGCAAACGAACAGATCACCTGCCTCTCGAAGCTCGAAAAGCTGGTAATTTACTTTTGTCCAGCACTCCATCTGCCACAGGAACTCAGGGACCATCTTGGGGAAAGGTTATCCATCCTAGGCTAAAGTGGTTGAGGTGCTATCATGTTACAGAACCTTTTCTGTTTCGTTGGCTGAAGCCTTCAGTATTTACATATGTCCTGCACTTGATCTGCTGCAGGAGTTAAGATGCCATCTTGGAGGAAAGGTAACAATTATCCGATATGTTTTAGTGTTTAAAATCTGTGACAGATTGTAACTATATTTTTTTTTGTCAAGTATGAATCTTTTGCATTTCGTCGGCTCTTTTTTTCTCTCCGTTGTTTGATTTAGGTCTTGTACATTTTTTATGTCATGTTTTCCTTCCGCAAAAGTAGAGTGAATCACTAAAAATCAATAGATTGCAACTGCTTTCAGCAAACAAGATAGAAGCCAATAGGACTTGGTCATGTTGGTGAAATCGCCTTCTTCTAGAAGCTTCAATGGTTTAGGGTTTAGGTTTAGGGTTTAGGGTTTAGGGTTTAGGGTTGCTGGAGATGGGGGCAGTAATAGCCGATCTTGTGCAAACAGCCATTTCTACTGCAACCAATTTGTTGAAAGAGACGAAAGACTACATCTTGAATGCCAAAGACGATCTGAAGAAGCTCCAAAGGATCCTGAAAATCTTCCAAAAGGCCATCAAGGATGCTGATCGAGTCCTTTTTCAGCATGGAGTGTGACAGAGAACTAGGGTTTGAGCTCAAGGATGTTCTTTATGATGCCGAGGACATCATCGAAGGATATCGAAGCAAAATTGAGGCCAGCAAGAGGGATCAGGTACAGAACCGGTCTTTGACCATAGCGCTCTCTTCCTATTACGATGGTGTTTCTTTTCATTACCAACTTGGTACAAAATCAAGAAAATCAATGAAAGGCTTGATAAAATGAATAAATATTGGGACATGGTGGATAGGCTCAAAACAACACCAAAGGGGGTGGTAAGGACCCTGTTCATGGTGAACACATCAACCGCAAAGAGGCAACCCATCACATAGGTGTAAGAGTCATGGTTGCCAGCAGATGGGATCCAAGATGCTCCTTATCGATTGAGCAGAATATGGGAGTACCAATCTGGATTAGGGGTTCCTAATTTGCCAATATTTTGATGGAATCAATGCAATTTCCAAGCTATTAACAGAGCACCTTAGGGAGAACCGATGGAAGATGACATCCATACTCATCGATGTCAAGATGGGGCTTGCAGAATCTGTGTGCAGGTAGCATTGGATTTCAATCCAAAATCCGCGGTTGAATTGGAATTAGAAGAGGGAGGAATTGTTCTTGAAGAAATCAACTATGTGAGTAATATTAAATTTTCCTCCCATTGCAAAGCGAATATATACTCATATGACATGTCAGTATAGATGATTCTATTTCCTCCCTAAAAGATTCCCCCTATAGTTTGTTCAAGACTTTTAGTTCCCTAATATCGCATCCCTTTGTGTCCCCTTTGTCATTGCATACCACAAATCTATGCAAGGTCCGTAAATTGGTAAGCTTCCCCAAGCCTTCCGCTATAAATTTCAATTCCCATGTCAGCCCAAGAAACCTCAAGTTGCAGAGTTCACCCATTTCCTTGGGCAACTCTTCAATTTTGCTATAATTTAAATCCAATGTTTGCAAGTTACAGAGTCTGCAGATTGAACTGGGCAACTGTCTCACTTAGAATTGCTTAGATAGAGATATTTTACAAGTGAAAGGTATTCAATGGACTTTAGCAGCTCATCCATTTCACATCCCCTCAATGACAACACCCTCAACCACTTGAAATTGGTCAAGTGTTCAATATAAACCTGCAAGTAAGAATTGGAATCAGCCAACAATGTGAACACCTTATTTGCTGTTTCCAAGGTATTATGCTTGTGTGCCTCTACATCGTGTACACCAAGTAATGACAAATGGCAGGTGTGGTCAGTAGTAGAGTCATGGCCATATTCCCTTCCACCTATATATAAGGCAAGGTCATGCAAAATGTCATGAAATTTGATGCTCTTCTAATCAATTTCTTCAATCAAACACCACCTTATCAAATCTTCAATGTATTGGTTTGTTGTCGCTTTAACATCTATGCCAACCTCAATCAATCCGTGTGCCACCCATTGCATGATCAATGTATTGCATGCCTTTGTATAAATGCAGCAATACACAAAACAACTCTTCAAATAATATGGCAAGTCATCGTAGCTCAGCATGAGACCAGGAAGAATATCGCCACCTATTTCAGTGGATGATGATGAGGATGCAGGAGTCTTCCATTCCCATATCTTACTATCCACGACAGACTTCCAGTCCTGCCTACTCATTTTCTTGGTGCGGATCATGGACCCCACGATCTGAATCACAAGTGGCAACCCACCACACTTCTTTACTATTCCCTCTCCAATAAATTTGATCTTATGCATCACTGAATCTTCTTCTGTCCTCCTTCAGAAACAAGTACCAACTTTGGTGGAAAATAAATTCTTGTAATTCATGCATATAAAAAGCACCCATCCCCTCCGACACATATTTCTTTCTACAGGTAATCAAAATTTTTCTCCCCATTGCACCCACCATCAATGTTCCCCCTATCTCTTCCTCCCACCATTTTATTTCCCATACATCTTCTAGGACCAACAAAATTTTTTACTTTGAGAATTCGTTCAGTAATTGTTTGCATAAGTCAGTCAAGGAACAATCAGTGTTTCTCCAGAACTCTTGCACACTTCCCTAAGTATCTGCCGCACCAAATCCTTATGGTTTGGCCTTTCTGAAACACAAACCCACCACCTGCGTTCTCCGAACTGTTGTTCAATTTCATTAAATACCATGTTTGCAAGAGTCGTTTTACCGATCCCTCCCTATCCAACAATGGAGATAATAGAAGCACCACCCTTCTCAGTCTTACTACAAAAGTCATTCGACGAGAGAATTTCTACTAACACCTTTTCAACCCAGTTTCCATTCTCTCCTTCTAAAACTACCCTGAGTTCGTCCTCACTGTGAACCCTTCCAAACCAGTCATTTCTTTGCTAGTTTTCATTCCATCCAAACTCCTGAAAATTGGTTTTTTAATGGAGGAGAAGGAATCAAACCTGATGAGGAGTCACGGTTCTCCCCTTCAATTCTTTTTGTTATCAATTGAAATCTCCTGCTCTATCTACTCGTCACCCATGAGCTGGTTGTCTTCAAGTTAATCCGCAATTGCTGGTCTCCTGTAAATCAATCTCTGCATTCCAATCATTCTGGGTCTAATGTTCCTTTTCAACTTCCATCTGCCTATGGAGAAACCAAAACTTGTTATCCCCCAATTCTGGTTCTGCTTTTGATCTGGGTCCCTCCTTTGTTAATTCCTTAGCTCTCCTGACATCATGATAATCTTCAATTCCTTCCACCCATCTTTCTTTGCCACACCCTCTTGAGAAGAAACCACCAATTGATCAACTCTACACCGACTTGTAATATGAGTATATATTCGTTTTTCAATGGGAGGAAAATTTAATGTTATTCACATAGTTGATTTCTTGAAGAACAATTCCTTCCTCTTCCAATTCCAATTCAATCATGGATTTTGGATTGAAATCCAATGCTACCTGAACACTGATTCTGCAAGCCCCATTCTTGACATCGATTGAGTATGGATGTCATCTTCCATCGGTTCTCCCATAGTGCTCTGGCAATAGATTGGAAAGTGCATCGATTCCATAAAATTACTGGCAAATTAGGAATCCTAATCCAGATTGGCACTCCCATATTCTCCTCAATCTATAAGAAGCATCTTGGATCCCATCTGCTGCCAAACATCACTCTTCCACCCAGTTTCCATTCTACTCTATGGAAATTTAACAGTTCAACCAAGTATTTGGTTAAGCATACTACCTAATTTAGAAATGGTTTCACAGTTATGCTGGAACTTTTGAATTCATGAAAGAACTTGGAAATTAATTTGAGGCAAGTAATCACCACCAAATTTCTCAAAACAGAAATAAAAGAAATGCTATGTGTCATTTGATTGTGTTACTTGTTAGTCAAAAGCATAATTTATGTTGCACGAACAGCTTGCTGGGATTAGGCCCCCTACAATTGTTAAGCAAAATCAATCTGCACAATGGAGAAAGATCAGCAGAGCTGCAATTCATGCTGACATACAGGGTGATGTTCACCAAGAGTTGACTCAACCCTTCAAAAGCACACAAAAGAAAGCAAACTAAAACCCACAGATACATGTTAGCAGTTAAAATGCACAAAAAGAGAGCTTAGTTTCTACGTAAGACTCAAGAAGCCAAAAGGCATATTATTTGACATTCATTTCTTTTGCGAGTTATAGCATAACCAGTACTCAAATATTTAATTTACAAGAAAAATAAGATCAAAATCACACAATTGATCCACTTGTAAAGCTATATTCGGGACGAGTCAAAATTGAGCTCGTTCAGCTTGGCTTGAGCACGAGTTTAGCTATACAAGGTCCGCTTGAACTCCATTTGATAGACCAAGCCACAGCTCGAGCATGACTCATTTAAGTTCGTTTCCCATTTGACCTGATTTCTTTTCTTGGTTTGAAGTTTGAAAAAATTCAAAAGAATGCCTAGATAAATGGCTTACTCAAGTTCAATCAAATCAATTTTGTGAAACTCGAACTTGACTTGTTTACAATCGCGAGTTTTGAGTTAACCTTGAGCTTAACAGAGCAAATTCGAGTTGAGCTTGAATTGGCTCAACTCGTTTTACAGCTCTATCCACATGACACACACAATTGGACTCGTCCCATGTTTATAATGGAGAAACATGTCAGTTGGAGTGGGGAAGCTTCAACCTAAGGATGTCAATATGTCTCATTTGAATTGAATGTCCAAGCCAATTGCTCCAAAAACATTTGGATGAAGAAAAGAAATTTACTAATCAACTAAAAAATCACATAGGATTTGAAATTAAGAAATGACATCCGATCAGATTTAGATTCATATATGCATAAATATATGAACAGATTCAGATTTAGTTATATTCAGTCGAATTCAGTGGAGATTCAAATATACAAAAATATCCGATCAGATCCAGATGGGACTTAGGTTTAAATAAAAATTCTATATTCAATGCTCCTACAGTTTGTAAATCAGCCAGACTCAGTTCAAAATATGGATTCAGATTCAAATTCATCTATGAATATAAAAATAGGATTCAGGTTGGATTTTGATTGTGACATCTGATTTCAGATTCAGATTAGGATGAAAAAGATGGATTTAGATCTGATTCAAATTATGAAATCTGATTTTGGATTCAGTTTTGGATGAGGAAAAAAAATCAGATTCAGATTGTGGAATCTGATTTCGGATTCAAATTTGGATATAACTTTTTTTAAATTCGTATCCAAACTCGAACCTGAGTATATAAGTATCCATCATCATCACCAACAGCTCATTCCAAGCAGCAGGTCTTTCAGTTGCAGTACCATTGCTTTCTTTAAGAAGATGGCCTTCAATGACGTCTGAGATTGGAACGAGAAGTACTTCGGCCCCCACTTGCCTTTCTTTCTTTTTATGTCTAAAGCAATGTTCATTGCAAGTGGGGATGTCAATGGATTGGACTTAAATTGGGTATACTCTTCACCATATCCTTTTCTTTAGGTATTCACATACTGGTATTCAAATTCAGATTTTAATAGAATGGAGAGATATCATGTCTGAATCTGAATTCAAGATCTGGTTTCACAATCCGAATCTGAATTTTGAACTGTATCTAGAAGATTTTCAAAAGGTAAGAGCATTGGATATGAGTAATTACTTAAAACTAAATCAGATCTGAATCCATATCCGATCTGATACTTATATATGTCAGAGTCTGAATCTGAATCCACTCGGGTTATTTTTTAAATCCCAAGTGATCTATTTCTTAATCACAGATTAATTTTTTTCCCATATCTGTTTTTTTTTTTTTGGAACGGTTCAATTGGACATGCGATCATGATGGAAAATGACATTTAAAGTTTACCCATCTGACAAAGTGATGAGGCAGTTCCAATTCTTTTGCTTACGTTACATGGAAAGGCACGATTTCTAGATAAAGGGAGAAACAGAACATATCATTAAGTGACAAATTTTAATGATTTTGCAAAAATTGTCAAAAACAATAAAGGAATATAGAAAAGGTATTATAAAAAGGGAGGAAGGCGGTGGTGGACTCAAAAGAGGAGTTCAAGTTGTGTGCGCCGGCCAGTGCACGCAAAAATCATATGCCAAAAGAAAAAGAAAAAAGGGGCATCTTTGAAATTAGAGAGAGAGTTCAGGGATCCATTAGAGCCACATAGATGGGTAGCCTTCGCTTGTTGTGGGCCACACCAGCATTGGGATTGATAACCGTGTCCACCATAACTTTGAATTCCTCCGACTGAGGCGTTATCTTCTTTTCCTCTTCGCTTGACACCACTTCCTGAGGTGTGCTTAATCCTTGAGCGCTCACTCTAGGCCTGCTGACCTGCTCAAATGCAGAAGACACAAATCAATTCCTTGAAAACATCACCAGTTTCAAAATTTGTCACGAAGTGTGAATGCTTATCATGCTTCAGTAGGCCTAGTGACAGCAGTGTTTTCTTAAGCCATACTTCGGGCTTGTTCCTCTGAGGCACCGGCAGCAGCTCCTTCTTCCCGTGTGCAAACTGCAACCGCATAGGTGTGAGAATGAGGTATTAGAACCACACATCACATATGCTAGTGCAGATATAACTAAGCAAATGCATGCACACACTACCAGTCTCCTACGAAAGAAGTGTTAAAACATGGAAGAAAAAACAACTTACGTGGTTTGGTTCGGAATTTTGATGCCTGCATTCATGGGAAAGGGAGCTTTCTCATTATTCATTCTCTGATGTTCTTGAGAGAAGATGGACTCTCAATATATAGAGTAGAGGCCAGACTATTTTGTGTAAGATAATCAACCAGAATCCTGCGTGATAAGTAAAGTGTCAAGAAAAAAGGGATCAGATCTCTTATCAAGATCTGTTATTGTTATGTAGACTACATTTTCGGTGGTTAATGGATTGGAAAAGAAATTGTGTAATATCATGATCTTGTATACCAAAAATCTTGTAAGGGATAACCTTTTTTTGTACTATATATATTTTGCTCAAAGGAATCAATAAATACAAGTTCTCTCCAGCTTTATCTTTCACTCTTCCTCTGTTTTCTTCTCTAAGTTTTCTCATGATATCAGAGCAAAATGAGGGAGGGAAATCAACTGCTCCCTTCCCTTACCTCCAAAAAATTCAAGCTTTTGTAGAGAGGTTCTTCAGACACCTGGAATTGGAATAATCTTCTGCTCGACAGCTAGAATCGCCTGAAGAATCATTGCCGTCCTTCCTCTCTGCCGCCTGATACAGCTTCATCTCC
Source organism: Nymphaea colorata (assembly GCF_008831285.2). NCBI lineage: Eukaryota > Viridiplantae > Streptophyta > Magnoliopsida > Nymphaeales > Nymphaeaceae > Nymphaea > Nymphaea colorata. The sequence goes on along the minus strand of NC_045145.1, from coordinate 91,215 downwards.
AGCAAATTATTTCAAAGAACGGCTGGAAAGGAAGTCAGGGAAGGGCACCTTTCTCTCCGGATTCTTCCCGTTATTGTTATGCAGATCTTGATAAAAATTACATGATATTACACTAGCGTGGAGTGTATTACCAAAGTGCGACAAGGCAGGTCACACTTTTCAACTTGCCATGTCGTAATCACAGGTTCTTTTGGCAATCCATAGTAAAAAAGGGTTAGGCCCGTATCAAGAGAACAGAAAATATGAGGACCGTATTTAGAATTTCTAGAAGAATCAAGCCCCTAAATACAATTTTTTCCACAACAGATCCATTCTTTTCGTCTCTCCAAATTACTGCTTCACATGGAGTTACGTCTCCTATTCACTACCATACTCTGTTTGAATTAATATGGAAAAATGAAGATGTGGTTCTCTTTTTTTAAAAAAACAAAAAAATCTGTCAGTTCTGATCTCTGGTGTATAATATTCAACTTCGTTATAATAAAATATTCATTTTCATTTTGGCTTTTCAGCTATTCAGGATGAGAATGATATCTACACGGTACTTTGTTACCTAAGACAATCAATGGATTATCCTGATTGAGTATAAACCCCAAGGGTTACCAAAAATATATCTTTTTTTCGTTTTCTTTTTCGGCTCCCAAATTCAATTTTCTTTTTAGAAGCCAAAAAAAATAGAAAATTTATCTATTTCAGCATAAACAGAATTTTAGACCAATTAAAAACGACGAGACATTCACCATATAGTAGCAAGAGGAAGAAAGTCGTGTGGCACCAGCAGCTTAAAGAAACAAATTGAAATATTCAATGTGCCTTTATGTAATTTCTTCCAAATTGTAATTGGAAAGCAACCTTTAGCTTTTTTAGAGATAGAAATTGGGTATTATCATGATCTTGTATACCAAAAATCATGTAAGTGATAACCATTTTTTGTATTATATATATATATATATATGTTGCTTAAAGGAATCAATAAAAGCAAGTTCTCTCCAGCTAGATCTTTCACCCTTCCTCTGTTTTCTTCCCTAAGTTTTCTCACAAAGCAACAAGATCTTGATGGGCAAGGGAACAATGAAATAAGGCAACTATGAGAAAGGCAGCTGTAGATAAACTTTTCCAACAGAAAAGTGAGGTAATGGAGACAATCTCTGTGACTGTACCTAGGAACTTGTGAGGAGTATGACTCATTCATGGAAGTCTTGTAGTTTCATCGCTTATGATGGCTGTGAAGGGTAAAACCTATAGATTGGACTTGAACCATGGCTTCCATGCACACTTTGAGACTTTGGAAGGTCTCCGTTCATAAAAGGTTTCTTAAACATTGAGGAGAAAAGACCAAAAATTTACAAGAAGATGGTAACTAAAACTTGCTTAGATTCCTAACTTAGTCAGACTCTCATACGAGCCAAGATTGGAAGGTTGCGTTGGATTTACAGGGCAAATTTTGATTCCCATTCTACCATCTTTTCTGGGTATTTGGGATTTTCCTAAGAAAACAATAAGATGGTGGTGGGACAAACATATAATTTCTGAGCAGCAGCATCTTTAAACGAATTCCCATTCCTACTGTTTGTTTTGGCTTTTAGATTCACATTCAGTCATGTCAGTGGAAACTTTATTTTAAAGAAAACGGATCGAAAAGTCAGAATTTTGAGACCCAAACCTTGAAATGTTCAAGTTTTTTACTGTAAATTTCACGGAAAACATGAATTTCATTACTCCAGATGATCAGAATCATAATTTTTGACCTCAGCTGTTATTTTGGTTATGAACGCGACAGCTCTTTCAAACCTTAATTTAAAGTTCAAACTTGGGTGAACTTGGGCCCAATTATATGGAGTAGCCCCATGAGATCTGCCTCATAGTCAATTGAAAATATGTTAACCATATATTAAGTGTTTTCTGAAAGGAAAAAAAATCTAGCTCCGCCCCTGATTGCAGAAGACAAAAAATCCCACAAAAATGAAAAAAGAACAAACAAGTCATGGGCTTGGTGCTGGGTGCACAGGGCACCATTAATCTCTCCATCTGAATATCCGTGTAAGTTGTGGCCCCTTGTTTTGCAGTTACCTCTGTTCTAATTTTCTTTCCCCTGTTGTTATCCAAGCCAAGGATACCCTTTGGATCATGTCACCTATGCTATGGGAAAGTGCAGCATGGCTTGAGTTTGACACGCAAGTTCGAGTTAGCCAGTATTTAACTGTTCCTTTACTATATATCATTTCTAGCATAGGCAGCATATCTTCGTGGCTAAAAATATGGAATGAATAAAAATTCTTACCATTAAAAAGACATGTTTTTTTCCTTTGCATCCTTGTATTGCCAAATGCATTGGAAGACACGGCATATATATGGAAGAACCAGCACCAAAGGAATTACAACAGAACGACTACAAAGAACCAGCACCAAAGGAATTGCAACAGAATGACTACCGCAAACAAAATAAGTTTCAAACCAAACCATGCAATTGTTGCGACCTGGAACCAAAATTTTCAAAAAATTAGCCAATACAAATAAATGAACATATTATGAATGAACAAATTGTACATATATCATAAATTCTTCGTATAGGTTAAGTTGATCTTTTACATACAAGAACTTGCAAGAAAAGATGAAGAAGTCTTCCAAATAAAGGCACTGCTTTCTGTCAATAAATTTGAACCTTGCTGCCTTGTAGATAATATTAAGAAGCATAGTGGGGTACTAAGCTGAGCAGTACTACTTGGTGGCTACCCTTTAGATGAATTTTGAAATATTTTCGATGCCCACTCCGAAGAAGTGCCACCCCAACCCAGACTTTCACTTGGAGTGACCAAATGCATTTCAAAAATATTTTTGTATACCCACTCAAACGTGCTCTTGTTCACAATTACAAGATTGGTTTGATTCAATAAGAAAGGAGATGAAATGGTTGTAAAAGATACTTTCGAACTTTTTTATTTACTTCATCAAATTGAATACAAGAGAACAAGAATAAAGGTCGGATGATTTTCTTTTTAAACAATTTGATAAGTTTTTTGCTACCTGAAAGTTTAAGTATCCTTTATAATTATTTCTTTTCAATAACAAACTCGCATTCTGTTGCTCCAAAGAAGAAAATAAAGAAAAAAAACAGTAAAATGATGAAAAAAAAAGATAAGTGATCATGGAGCGAGCTTTTTATATTAAACGAGCTTTTTATATTAAAAAGTTGAATTCCTCCATTCATGCTTCCCCTCTTTCCTAGAAGCACCCCCAACTTACAATTTTCAGAATTCTATTTAAAAAAAATAAATACATAAAAAAATCTAATACTGCTGTTTTGGCAACGTCAAAATCAAGTGTGAATGTCATGTTCCGCAGCAGATCTTTAATTCAATGTACCAAAAGTTTGGATGGGATAGCACAATATCCATCTACATTTTGGCCAATGGATGGCTGGTCATAACCCCCTTAAAACATGCCTTAAGCAAATACAAACTAATGTATCTATAATTTGTCCTCATTAAGCATCTATTAGTCATTTTTATCAAGTTAAAACAAGCTTAAGTTAGTAACAACTTAGAGCTATTGGCAAACATATTTTTTTTTAATTAGTGGTGCAAAACTTACATTGTGTTTTATGACAATGTGAAAATGGTTTTTCATGTCACTAGTTATTCTCCAATCTTCTTGAAATTTCTTTTTATTTTATTATGTTTTGTTTTTCTAACCGAAGACGACGTTCCAATTCCAGTGACTTTTGAGCTCAGCTGCCAATAATATACATTCTAGGGGTGGACAAAACATCTCATAATAAATTTTGACTCAAGTTCTGACGATGATTTATCTCTTCAAAGAACCTGGACAAGCTTTTGTCATTGTCGTTTTTGTCTTAACACTGTTTGAAAACCCAGCCTCATTTTCCACTGGACAATTCAATCAAGACAAGTTATCCAGTGAAACTCATTTGGGACAGTTTCCACCTACAATGTCATTTATGCAATGACTCATGGCCGGAGCCTAACTAGAATTTAGCAATATTGAAGTCTATTTTGAGTAAAAATTTCCGTAGCTCAATTATGTAGGCTAAATTCCATTTTTTTTTTCTATGTTGCAACGTAAATTGAATGGACTTCCATTGGATTAGAAATTACTCGTGCTTAAAATCAGATATATCCCAATTAATATAATTACAAACAGTGGTATAAGTTTTTTCAAAGGGCAAAACTAGCATAGCATAAACGGTCGGGCTTGAGGCATATGGAGATGCATGTCTCTAGTCGATTCCCAAGTGGTGGAGTATGGTATATAAGTGGAAGGGAGCAGTGGTACACTACTAATGTACGTAGCTCAAAGCCATATAGACTTGGGGAACGAGGGGACTTAATGCTTCTTCTGTTTTGAGTGGTGAGTTATTGACCTTGAAAGGGTAACAATAACTCGTTCAAGTTTAAATAAAGTAACAGCATGTATTACATAAAATGCTGTTAAACAAAGAAATTTAAACTTGTGCTTTTAGTGCACCACTAAAAGTTAGATGTGCATTTAGAGGAGTTCCATAAGTTTTTGGATTCAGGTTCGCTTGGAATTTGAACTCAGAATCGATGACAGATTTAATCCAAATCACTAATTAGTTATGATTCAAGTATCGTATGTGACAAAGGATTTAGAGACTACCCGATATCTGACTCGAATCGGCATCCCATAGGAGGCATTTATTTGGCCGTGGATCTGAGATCCCCTCGGATCTCAAATCTTTTTTCTATATGACCCACTGTTCAAACAAACAGTGGATTCCACGTGAGTGAAAAATATGGATCTTAATCCAGGTTTCTCCCTAAAAACTTATGTTCTGAGGTCGGACGGAAGGAGGTCTCAAATCAAATCTACTGTTTTCACGGAAAGAGATTTGGTCGTCCTTCGAATATCTCGACCCAAAAAATGGACTGGACTCGGACGTGGATCTGATCACTGGTGAGATCATCCAGTACCAATGATTGGATCATCCATGGTTTAACCTTCAAATCGGGTTCTGTGTAGGAAAAAGAAGTATAAAGTTCCACTTGTACCGCTTTGTCGAGTGGTAGCCATGCCAACTTAACACATCGGATACATGAAAATGTTGCTTTGTTAGTGCCATATGAGAGCCATGAACCGATTTGGGCTGATTCTCGTAAAACTAACATCGATCATCTGATCTTCTGTATTCCGGCAGCAACCCCTATCGCCGGAATTTCTCAGGCTCGACTGAATTTCTCTGCTGCGGATGTCAGTGACGAGCCCATTGCAGATCCTCACGAATCATCTCCAGAAATCTCCTCTCGGCAGCTCCTGTTCTCAGCCTACAGGTTCAGCTCGACAGCAGGTTCCCTCAACCCTTCACTGAGTCACAAACTCAGGCAGTCATATTTCCTTCTGTTCAAAGGCTATGGTTTCTTCTCTGATTTAAGACGGCAAAAGAGCTTCTCCAACGGAGGAAAGAGAGAGGAAACAGAATTTGGGCTGTCGGACTGTAATGAGGTGGTTTTTTTTTTATGGCGCGCTTTGAACTAGTTCTCTGTTTTCTCTGAGGAGAGCTTGACGGTGATATTCTGAGATCCCTGGATTTTCTGCCCCTTGAACATCAGCATCAAAGCAGAAATTCGCGAAGCCTGCTCTTTTCACGTCGAACGAACACCACCGAGTTGGGATTCATCGAAGATCTTCATTCACTCCTCTCTATTTCGCTCTCGGCCCTGCAACTATGGCTTCTCTATTTTCTAAAGGTTAGTTTTTTTCTCTTTCTCGGCATCAAGGGAGACCTGCTGCTTGGCCTGCTTGCCGAACGAAAGGCGGAAGTGAACCCTCATCCCCTCATATATCTCTGCCTCCTCTCCCTCCATGGTCATGCCTCTGGATCGATCTTTGCACGACGACAGGAAGAGACGCAAGTGATCGTTTTTTGCAGAAGCCCAGCTGACCATTGTCTTCCTTCTCTAAGAACAATAAGAAGGAACTATGGCAGACCAAGAAAAGAATAATGGTGACATCAGTAATTCAGAAAATTCTCAGGTGATGACTGATTCCATCTTTTTACATCATTCTGATAATCCCAAAAGTGTGTTGGTATCTCAAGCAATTAACTGTGACAATTTTGCCATTTGGAGTAGAGCCATGATAAGGGCCTTGTCAGCGAAAAATAAATTAGGGTTGGTAGATGGATTTATCAAAGAGCCAAAAGAAGGAGATAAGAATCGTGCCTTATGGGTTAGATGCAATAATATGATTCTTTCATGGATTTTAAATTCTATTAGCAAAGAAATTGCTGCTAGTATTGCTTATGCTACTTCTGCTGAAGATGTATGGAACTTTCAAAGAGTTTAGCACCAAGGATATATCAACTGCAGTTCTATATGTCGACTTCAACAAGAGACTCTAACAGTTACTATGTACTACACAAACACTAAGGCATCATGGGATGATCTTAACTCCTATTCTCCCATACCGTCTTGTGCATGTGGTACTATGAGAATTCACTCAGATCATATTCAAAGAGAAAGAGTAATCCAATTCTTGATGGGGCTAAATGAGTCATAGGGAGCAATTTGTGGTCAAATCTTACTACTTGATCCCTTGCCCAACATTAACAAAGTTTATGGTTTAGTTCTACAGGAAGAAAAACAATGTGAAGCAAGATTCACATTGTCACATTCCTCGTCACTAGTTCAGCCTCCACTGGAACCTGGCCGAGGTCATCCCCTGCAGCCGCAGGATCTTCATTGCCGCCGACTTCATTGTCATCGACATCAGTGCTATATAAGACGAAAATGTGCTGGTCTTGAGAGGAGATGGGCCCATGCCGTCACGGTGCCAGGTGCTCTATCTCTCCCTCTTTCTTATGTGTGGTACACTCGACAGACCGTGTCGTGCTTGGCTGGCATGACAACAGAATTCCCTGCAGGGATTTGGTTCACCGAGTGCTCTTGGGATGTTAGGAGGAGAGTCCACTATAGTTGAACTGGAAAGCTTCATATGATTATAGAAATCATAAGCTTGTCCAAATGGGACTCAAGAAACCATGGTTATACTCGGAAAAGAAATAACCGGTGACATGTCGTTGACCAATTAACCTTCCAAGTCTGAAAGCCGTATTCACTAGAACCTGCAGATACCTTAGTTAGTACACGTGCTTTGATGTTTGCCGGTGGAAACATAAAAAATGAGCCGACAATGGCTGGGGCGCAGCTAATATTCATCAATCCCAGGTCAAAGTGTAGATTATGAACATAACCTATACAACTTGCTAGCAGTTCCGTTCAGATGATGAGCTGAGATTTGATCTGGCAAGCTGTTACCTCTTTTTACAACCCGTTAGTATAAATGAGCTCTTTGAACTTTAGCTTCCACAAGCTATTTTTAGTTTATCAACTTCTGCTTTTAATTAGTTTACACAAGAAGAAAATGTAGTCTCCCTTAAACACAAAAAGTGAATATAGTCTGACTCAACAGTTGGAAATTAGTGGACAATGTGTCATAACAGCAAAATAAGTGACGCAGAATTTGAAGTTATAAGTTATAAGCACAAGCAGAGTGATGGGATCAATTAGCACGTCAGCTGTGCAGCTTCTTTGCTGATCATTTGTTTGACGAGTTATGTGTGATTCTATGTCAGCAGTAACACATTATTACTGCCTTACTAATCTGCCTTAACACTTCCTATAACAAGTGTTCCATGGATCTGGTTCATTTTTTAAGTAGATTCATAGTAGAACAAAAATGGGCCTATATTTGAAAGTTTCTGCTTGTGTTCCGCTAATTCATTTATTGGACTGTCAATCTGTCCTTGGTAACAACGGAATCAGTTCGAGCGAAGGTCTGGTAGCTTCAACTACCAGGCCAGCTTGGTTGGACCCATTTCTCTGCTGCTCTTTATTAAGGTTTGATGTGGAACTAATGGATTTCTTCCTTATATAGCCTCGCATCCAAATTTGGATACAACTTTTCTCAATTTGTATCCAAACTCGAATCAGAGTATATAAGTATCCGTACTGTCAATAATATATTTTATATGAATCAGATCCATGGTCATTCGTATCCAAACTTGAATCGTATTCTAATATTTTACATTTTTATTTTCTGTATTTGGGTGGTGGCCTTTTGGTTTTGCGATAAAAGTTATTCTTAGACAATTCAAAAGCACCACAACCCTGCCCACGAGATGGGGATGGCATCATTGTTATGAAACAAAGAAAGTTTTTCTGACAAGTCAGTGGGAAAAGAAATGAGCCGGGAGCAAAAATAACTAAACAACCCTATTCATTTTAGAAAAAAGAAAAAGAAGTTTATTTTTGTCATTTTTCAAAAGAAGAAGCTGTCATATCCTTTTAAGCCTGGCGACTACCTCCTTCATGTCTACTCTTACATTGGAGAGATATCATCTCTGAATTTGAATTCAAGATCTGGTTTCACAATCAGAATCCGAATTTTGAACTGTATCTAGAAGATTTTCAAAAGGTAGCATTGGATATGAGTAATTACTTAAAACAAAATCTGATCTGAATCCGTATCCGATCCGATACTTATATATATCAGAATTTGAATCCGAATCCAGTCGCATGTTATTTCTTAATTCCGAAGACAATCTATTCCATAATCAGAGATTAATTTTTTTCCCATATCTTTTTTTTTTTTTTTTGGAACGGTTCAATTGGACATGTGATGAAGATGGAAAATGACATTTAAAGTCTATCCATCTTACCAAGTGAATGACGAGGCAGTTCCAATTCTTTGGCTTACGTTACATGGAAAGGCATGATATCTAGATAAAGGCAGAAAGAGAGAGAGTACATACAATTAAGTGACAAATTAATGATTTTGCAAACATTGCCAAAAACAATAAAGGAATACAGACAATCATATGCCAAAAGAAAAAGAAAAACCGGGCATCTTTGAAATTAGAGAAAAAGAACTGTCTTTTTGAGCCTTTTCACTTTTTTCAAATTCTTTTATCTGTAAAACAAATTTCTTTTTTCTATTTAAAGAGAAACATATTTGTCATTAATCATACTGACACACAAAATTTTGGTGTACTAAAATACCATGTTTGGTGCAATGTGTTATTGCTTACAAGTATGAACTTGCATTCCACATCAAATCCCAAATTCCCGGGCTTCTTAAAAAAAAATGTAAGCTAGGCCCCGAGATGAACGCCTTTTTGTAGGTTCTATGTCAAAGTTTCTCTGGTATCTCCGCCCGACCCAAATTTCCTAACTAAAATACAAAAATAATGCCCACTCAGAAACCACTATCCTATAAAACACTGTCCTAATAGAGCTCGCTTGTGACTTACCCCAGCACATACTACAACGCCGTTAATGCTGCTACTAGGGCTGCGCATCAGGTCGGGTGGGATTGGTCTGATGCTCAATAAAATCTGACTCTATGCATTCATGAAGGTCTTCTTATCAGTTTGAGTCTGGCCCATTTAGTTATTGGGCAGAGTCAGACCATCATGCTTCTGTCCGACATGCAGCCGGTTCGATGTCAACTTTTATTACTAAAAGGTTTCCTTTTCTAATATCTTCAAAATCTTCAGCGACACATCACTAGTTTTTAAGAAATGTTTGGGGATGCACTAAAGAGTTTTTAAAAAGAATCAATGTAATAAGGAATCCAAATGTCAGCGTTATGGCAAAAAAGATTTTAGAGAGAGAGAAAAAAAAAGAAAAAACAAAATGGAGAGGTGGGGTTTAAATGTGTATATTGAACAGAATCAGGCCTCCAATACCAGACTAAAAGTCGGGCCAGCCTAGCCTAGCTTAGCTCAGCCCAGCAAGTTTATTTTGTCAGGTTGGGTAATCTTTCACCCCAGCACATGCCATCGCGAGGCATGTAGTCTCATTTTTTCTTTCTCTTCCCTTCATCATCTCCCCATGGCCATGTAAGAGAGCTCTTGAAATTTCTTATTTAGAGCCAACAGCCATGAGCAACTGAAGTCAAGTCTTGTTTATTTCATCAACTCAAATAGGCATGATATGTTTTTTCTTTTTCTTTTTTTTTTTTCATTTTATTTTTTACCTTCCATTGAGTGTATGCCTTTGTTATATCTCTACAAAATAGATAATGTGCATGTATGGCCAGTTGATTTTTCTATTGATAGATGGATGAACTATGATTATGAGAGCTTGTGGTGGGATTTTTTTTTCTTTTATATTGTTTTTTGAGGTTGGGGATTGTCCAAATCAGGAATGCTACAATTAGTTTTGACATCCTTCAAATCCTCATTCCCTTGATAGAATACCTATTGATCATCCTATTTGTAGTCTTAAAGAAGTGATCGGCCTTTAAAAGCACGTCTTCCTAATGGGATTGAAGCACAAGTTCCTCTCTCGCTTGCAAAAAAATATTGAAATTGAAAATTTTCAATATTATCTCATAAATTTTAATTTCGATATAAAAAAAGAGGGCTTAAAATATCTCGTTGTTAGATAATTTTTTCTTCCTTGTTTTCTTCGCTCTTTCTCATTTTTTTCTCTTAGAATCTTTATATCTTTCTTATTATTCCCTTAAAATCTATCTTCACAAATTTTCCATTCTCTATTTCTTTTCTCTCCCTTAAAAATCTTTACATTTCTCTCTCTCTCATTTTTTCTTAAAATCTTTTTCTATTCTACTATTTTTTCCTCTCTTTATTTATTTTCTTTCTCTTCAAAATCTTTATCTCTCTCTCCCTCTTGCACTCATTTTTCTCTTAAATTCCTTTGTTCTTCTACTAGTTTTTTTTCTCTTAAAAATATTTATCTCTTCCTCTCTCTCTCTCTCTCTTTCTCTCTCTCTCTCTCTCTCTCTCTCTCTCTCTCTCATGTTTATCTTAAAATCTCTTGCTCCTCTACTAGCTTTTCAACTAAAATCTCCTTCTCTTCTACTAGTTTCTCGCTTTATTTTGTTCCACTTACTTATAAATTTTTGTTTCTCTCTCTCCCTTATTTTTCCTTTAAAATATCTTGCTCTTTTACTAGTTTTTCTCCATCTATATTTTCTCTCTCTGAAAAATCCTTATCTCACTCTCTCTAAGTGTCTTGATAAAAGTTTATGAAATACTTTCCTTTAAAAAGATTTTCTTTCCTTTGCCTCATAAAGTTTTAAAGTTTTTACCAAATACCACACCACATATAGGTTGAAGATAATGTTTGGGTGAATATGAAATGCATGGAAAATGAACACAACCTGCCTTAAACAAATTTTGGGATGCAAACAACCTTATTTGCACATAAGGCAATGTCAAGCTGGGCGAGGGACACGTATTGCAATGCTCCCACAATACTTGAATATAAAGTAGCATCCTTGAACTTCAAACTGTGACCAGCAAATAATTTTATGAATGTGGCCATCGGCGTGTTCATGGGTTTGGCTTCATGCATTTTTGTATGCTTGGAAAGATTAAAGATATTACTTTCTTTGAGACAACAGCAGGCTTCCTTTAAACAATGTTGGATTCACTTCCTATGAAATAGAATAAAGATTTTCCAAGTTTCACTTTTACTTGTAGGGGGAAGGGTCTTCTATTTAACTAACTGGGTCATTTGGTCCTTTTTATCATTTTAAGTCCATAACACATGCTCCTTTGTTAGAGGGCCATCACATATAGCATGCTCCAATAACACATGATGCTCACAGCATAAAATTCTCGTCCTCCTCATTCAAGGGATCTTCTTTTGATAAAATAGAATTCAGTCCAAAACTTACTGGAATTATGTATTTTTGTTCATTCTTATTGTTGTGCATTTTTTTGAAAGGTTTGAGAAATTGTGTTGAGGATTTATCTAAACTCCGGCTATTGAGGTGACCTTACTTAGAATAAGGCACAAACCACAATAATGGAGAAAGTTCCAAGCATCTTACATGTAACTTGCACTGGAAATGTGCGAGTTGTTCTACAAGATTGATCACCCAAATGCCTTAGGAATAGAACACACAAGCATATTAAGAATATCTTTATTAAATCCTATATGCAACTGTAATTGATCAATGCAAGTGAGAGCTCTCGATGAAAGAATCAAACTACATTTCCACCTCCAACTATTTTTGCCAATGGCTGGTGCCCTGAAATTAAATCCCATTGTATCTATGAATATATTTGAATTATCCTTCTATCATTCTTATCTTCTATCGTATCCTTCTCAGCCCTACAACCACTTCCTTCATGTCCATTCTCTCATTTGGAGACACCCTTGAACATGACAAGCCTATCTCCATGATCATCACCAGCAGTTCATTCATAGCAGCTGATCTTTCAGTTGGAGTAGTGTCACTTTCGTTCAAAAGATGGCTGGCAATGACATCTGAAATTGCAACAGGAAATGCTTCAGCCCCCCATTGCCTCAAGCTAAAATCCCCATCAAACTGTTCTTCAGTAGGCTTTCTTCCTGTAAACACCTCAAGGAGGAGAATTCCGAAGCTGTAGACATCAGCTTTGGTTGACACCTTTTCAGCCATCCCAAATTCTAATTCAACCATCCAACAATATTAGACATGATTAGCAAGTATAATATAATTGGCTAATGCTCATCTATGACACAATTGCACTAATTGGTTTTGGGAAAGAGGCCTGGAAATTAATGGACTTAAGCAATTGAACCTCCAATCCTGCCTCTCTTGTTGTATTCTCATATATACATCAAAAAATAAATACAATATTATGATTTAGAACTAGACGTAGTTATTGGCCAGGTACCCAACGACTACCCCACTAGACCGGGCCCAGGTTTGAGCCCGCCCGATAATGTATCGGGCCAACCCGGGTTAGCCCAACGGGGGTCTGATCCATCCCAATAACTTTTAAATATTAATTTTATTTTATTAATAATATATATTGTTATTTAAAATATATTTTATATCCAAAAAAATTATTTTATATTTAAAAATAATTTTTATGTAACTGCACCAGTCCTAGGCTCGGATTTCGGACATCAGGCTGGCCCGAACTCAGTTCTTATCAAGCCGGGCTGGCCGTTGCCCAAGTCTATTTTGAACTGATGTCCTGTATATATGATATTCAAGTGCTCTTAAAAGAATTTAAACACAAATCCAGATTTTTTCTATGGGGCATGTGAGATTTGTTGACCTTCATTAGTTGGTTGGCGCAATGATTTCACAACATAAAGGCCTAATTAAACTCATCTTACTTCTAATTCTCCTGTGACCTTTCTCAAGGTTCTCTTAAATGGCTCCTAAATCAAGTAAATTATTCAATAGTGCCGATTGTTAGCCAGTCTTAAACCATTAGGTAGAAAGATATTTACGATTACGATTCTTTTATACAAGAAAGAAAAAAAAATTATAACTTCTGTTGAAAGAAGAAGACCAATTGAAGATTCCTGTCTGTTTAGGACATGCAAATAACACATGTGTACATGAGCATAAAACAATGTAAAGACTAGCATGCAACACCACAAGCCAAACAAACAACGAATGCATTGTCCATGTAAAAGATTTTGTCAATGACCTTTACATTATTGAGCTAGGAACCACTTGTGTGTGTCTTTATGCGTGAACTACCAAATCATGATGATTAGAAGGATCATGGGTGTTGCACATCAATTAATATATTTATTGATATTATATTGCAAACCACAAAAGAGTAAATTAGCTAAACCATGTAAGTCAAGACCAAATTATATATATATATATATAAACATATATATATATATATATATATATATAACATATATATATATATATATATATATATATATAGTTGAAATCAGTGGGCTACCTATGTTACGGATGACTCCTTTTCTTATTTTGTGACCCTAAAAATGGTCTCAATGCTAAAAAGGGTTGCCAAAACATTGACTATCATCAATGCATTTTTTGCAATGTTTTAAACAATACAAAATTAAAAAAAAAAAGCTTAGCCAGCTGATTTCAATATAAATAGATGAATGAATGAATGAATATATATATATATATATATATATATATATATACACAGAGAGAGAGAGAGAGAGAGAGAGGGAGAGAGAGACAACTAGGACTGGCAAACCCACCCACTCTCTCTTTGTCCTTTCTATCTCACCTTATGACCTCTCCAGCCCCTCTCATGTGATCCCATCCTCTCTTCCACTTTCTCTGTGAATTGAAGAGAAAGAGAATGTGTTCACATGCACACACACATATAAGAACTCAAAGTGAGGTCACGTTGACTCAAGAAATGGTTCAGGCAATTATACTCACACTTCGTGAAACACAAAATTTATAAAAAGACAAAAATAAAAAGAGATACATACCTGGTGCAATGTACCCTGTGGTTCCCAGAGTGGCTGTAAGAGTAGAATAATTCTGACCAACTAGAATCTTTACAATGCCAAAATCGCTGACGTATGCTGTCATGTTCTCCGAGTAACCATGGTGAAGATATTTTAGAGCACAAGCCACATCTATCATGATATCCAATCTCTGAACGAGATTCAAGTGATGGCCATCTGAATCTAGATAGACTTCTAGGCCCCCAAGGGGCATGTATTGGAGAACTGAAGCCTTGAAATCTCTACTAGAGCAAGACGCAATGACTTTCACGAGATTTCGGTGCCTGATTTGGCGCATGACAGTGCACTCGATGTCAAAACTTTTAGATGCTCCCTCAAATAACAAATTAAGGACCTTAACAGCCACTGTCGTTCGATCCGCTAGAATTCCTTTGTACACTGAACCAAACCTTTCCCAAGAAAATTTGCATTACTGAAGTTGCTCGTTCCGTGCACTAACTCTCTGTGAGAAATCATCGGAACTGTAATTTCTTGTAACCTTTCAATGTCATTGGGATGTTTCAACAACCGCTTCTTTCTATAGCATGAGATACCAATGAGTGTCCAAACAATGACCAAAAGTGTTGAGCCTCCAATTGTGCAAGTGACAATGACTTCAGCTACATTTCTCTTACTTTGTCTCTCTGTTTTGTGTAAGCACAATGGGACTTGGAATTTGGGAGCTCCACGTAGTGCATAGTTCCCTAGGAATGACTCGACATAAAGGTTTGCAAACTTTCCACCACTTGGAATCTCTCCTTCCAATAGATTGAAGGACAAGTCCAAGACCTGGATGTATTGAAGTTTCTCCAATGATTTTGTATCTCACCAGAAAGCTTGTTATGGGAAAGGTCAATAGTGCCAAGGCTTAGCATGTGATGAAGTTGTTCAGGAATGCGACCATCAAATGTGTTCTGAGAGAGATTCAAATACTCTAGCATTTGGAGCTTTGATAATGATGCAGGCAATTCTCCACTCAGCTTGTTTGCAGAGATATCCATATGGTCCATGATGATAAAATTCCCGATACCCAATGGCAGGTGACCAGTGAAGGAGTTGTCCTGCAAGTATAGCTCCCACAAGTCCTTCAACTCACAAAGACGAGGCGGTAGTGTTGATGACAAATTGTTTGAACTTAGATACAGCCTGTACAAACTAATGAGATTGTTTATAGAGCTTGAAATTGACCCAATTAGCATGTTGTGTCCAATATCAAGAGCATACATGCAGACCAACTGGTAGAATGATAGTGGGATTGGGCCTTCTAATGCATTGTTGTCAAGAAGCAACACCTATAAGCTGTGCATCTGTCCTATATTTGGTGTAATGAGCCCTTTATTTTGTAGGAACTCAACTTTAAGGAAATTAACTTGGTCAAGTTGGCTAGGGCTAATGGGATAGTACCTTCAATCTGATTAGAGGAAAGGTCAAGTTTCGACAAGGTGGCTGTCAGGTTTCCAACAGAGGTAGGAAGAATGCCGTTCAAAAGGTTTTGTGATAGATAAAGTTCCTCTAGCATCCGACACCTAGTGAAGGATGTGAGAATGGAGAGCTCTCGGTTGCCAGGGACATTGGTCAACGTATTTCCCCCAAGTGAAAGGTACTTGAGTTGTGACAGACTACCTATTCTAATGGTATCTGAGCACTAAATTTATTGCTTTCTGCACTAAGAACTTGAAGTCTTGTAGCATTAGAAAGAGAAGCTGGGAGAGGGCCATCAAAATTATTTATATGCATATAGAGTCATCGGAGATTGGGCAGGAAGCAGCCAGCATCTTTTGGGAGATGCCCTGTTAGTTGATTGGTCATGAAACTCAAACCCCAAAGAGCGGATAGGTAAACAAGCTCTCAGGCAGTGTACCAGTGAGATTGTTCCTTTGCATGCTAAAGGCCATCAAGTGGGTTAGGCTTCCATACTTAGAAGGAATGTTCCCCTGTTTCTGATTTTCACTGATAAAAAACCACCCCAGTTTTGAGAGATTACCCAAAGCAACTAGAATGGTGCCAGTGAGCCTATTACCACCAATGTTTAAGTACTTGAGTTCTGACAAACTGCCTAGAAACTTTGGGATGCTTCCATAGAATTGGTTGCCCGCTGCTGACAGTGTTTGGAGACCTTGACAATGGCTTAGTGTTTGTGGAATTAACCCTTTAAAATGGTTTCCCCATATGGAAAGTATTTTCAATGAAGGGAGGCGGCTAAAATCAACGATAAGATGAAGAACTTGCAAGAAGGAGAGATTGCTGATGTATGGGGAGAGGGTACCTTCAAGTGCCTTGTCGGTGAGGTTCAGAGCAACAACCCTTTGTGAACTACGGCTGCATGAAACTCCATTCCATTGGCAGAAGGAAATGTTTGAGTTCCAGTTTGAGAGTACATTGTAGGGGTCTCTGGTTACCTGGGATTTGAAGGATAGCAATGCAAATTCATCGGTCACATTGCTTAGAGAAACAAAAGCTGGTGATACCTCTTCCTCGCCAAGCACTATAGTCAAGGTAAGGAAGCAACACAGAAGAAAGCTTATGGGAAAAGGTGACAAACTGGCTGCAGCCATACCAGCCGAAGTTGTTGGTGGTAATTCTGTGCCTGCATAACCATGATAAGGAATCAAAGCCCCTTTTATAGATTATCTTTGAGAAACGGTGTCTTTTTTAAAAAAAATTGTTAATCTTGCACAACCATGACATGGCTGATCACATTAATGGCGTTCTCATGGCCACGTAGCCCTTACTTCATTAGTATATTTCCACTATCATGTTTTCTTTATGCCAGTTTTCAACTCTTTCTTCCGTTTTTCTAATTCCTCCCTTAAATCATCCAATGAAAAAGACGTCATGATTCAAAGTTTGGATCAGACTTATGGTTTGAGTTAGATCCGAAGATGATAAAAATCAATTAATGAATCTTGTGAGCTCCCCATCAAAAACCTGCCAATCATTGACTCAACTATCAGGGCAACTTGAATAATGTAGAACGGCTCAAGATAGGACAGGGAATGCTTGACGTGTATTAACTCCATATTTGGTGGCAGTTAGTAGGGGGCCCAAGAAATTTTAATCACTCAACTACTAGCAAAAATACCATTATGAGGGGGGCATCAATTTATCAATTAATGTTCTAGCCCATCAATATTTAGATGGTCTAGGCCGATGACAGGGAAATGTTTAAAGTAGCATATTTTGGCACCAGAAGCTCTGGATCGATCTCTCATTTTCCTTCTGGTTGTCACACTTGATTAGGTAGCATTCGATAGCCTCTTTTCTGAGTCTGCATTGTAAGATCCTCAGTATAAGTAAATTAAGGATCTTAGTAATATGGATTTTATATCAGGTAACATGTAAAAAACTATGGATATAAAGTCGGATGGGGGGTATTCAAGCTGAAATTCATATATTTGAAATCCTAGTGATCTCAGAACATTGTGGGTCTCAAATCTGTGGTTAAAGAAACGCACCCTTAGTTCCAATGGCATTTAATGTGAGGAACAATAAGCATCGGTCTATCTGATCAAGGAACAAGTTATCGTAGTAAAAATTAAGTTCTTCCCCCTTTAATTTATACATACTTCCACATCCCAAAGCTTTTCCAGTAAGATGGTAAGAACTTCTTTGTTCTATATATATGTATGTGTGTGTGTGTGTGTAGTATGTAGTTGTCCATAACCAAAAGCATACAACGTTTTGTATTTAGTCGTTGTAGATTTGTTTCAAACTCCACACATATTTTATTGATAATGAACTGCATGCCTACATTAATTCAAAATAAGTTATTTTCTAGTGTTCTAATTATTTAATAACATGCCAAGTACAAGCCGAGTCAGTAGCACTGACCGATGCATTTGTACAGTTGATACAATTAGTCCGTCGGATCAGCTGATTCCAGGACTAGCATTAATTAACAGGTTTGAAGATCCTTTGCTCCATTAGTTCTTGTCTGGATCGACCTCCACATCAAGCTTGCCATCAATCTGGATTATTTCATAAATGAACCCTACTGACTTCCTTAAGCTTCACATTTCTATGGTGAAGCTTGTTCTTGTACTTGGACTGCACTCACACAGATGTCAATTTTTTACATTGCTCTTCTTCTTTTGAAATTCCATTTAAATGAACGTAACATTCCCAACATTTTTTATAACTCAATTTCGTGTGGTTTTAGAAAGGGAAAATTTGGAGTGCCTACAACCATTTTTCCTCATTCCAGAGATAAGAGTAAATACCAAAGTACTTGTTGCATGAGTTTTTACAAAATCTACATGGACCTGGTCCCTTCCTTTCCATTGTTAGTTAATTATTTCCACTCAGGTACATTGGTCCAAAAAATTATCTATGCAGAGTTCTTGTTGAACCGAACAGCTCATGATTTGAATTGATTTAGTTTGGGCCAAGCTTGTTTAATTAGTTTGAGTTTAATGAGTTATTGAACTAACCTCCTTCAAATAGCACTTGGCCCAAGTGAAATCAAGCGTTGATATTATCTGGCAGTGTTTAATTTGGCACTGTTATTTAATGCTTACTTATCATTTTAATTAGTTGTTCTTCTTCAGTTTTTGTCTTTATGTTAATAAATATTTCACCAATTTCATGTTGAAGCTTACAATTCACCTCGTGATAGGCTCAAGTCTTGCCTCTTGCCTTAAACGCCTATATCAGCCAATTAAAGTTTTTTGGTTTTTTTATCTTTTTTTAATACTGAAAAGACGGGAAAAAAGTGTCCAAAGATGTCATGATCAAAAGATAGGTTCATGACTAAGGTTCAAATTTAAATATATTGATACGTAATTAAGGAACCTCTTGAAAACTTCCAAAGAATTGACTCGTGCTGAGTATGTTGCAATTGGTGCGGATGGGTCATGGACGTTTATGACTCAGTTACTCTGACATCTTTGATGTCAAAACTTGAAGCTTGATTGAATTGGAAATGCTTGACATATATTGACTCGCGCAGATTTCTGATCGTCCCCCAACTACTCACATTTGAAGACCAGGAAAGGGACTGATGAATGAAGAGATTATTTAAGTAGTTTATTTGGGCTACAAAAGCTTTGAACAATCTCTCATGTTCCTTGTATAGTAGTTTGTTCACATTTAACTACTTGTAACCAACATTTGATGTCATTTGACAGAATGCTGTGAATTCTAGCACCATTCCTTCAATTTGGTGAAATGGTTGGAAAATCATTTATATGGCTGTTTTACTCAAGTTATAACACCCACCAAATGCTCCAGCAGGCTCCAATCATAGTTGGGTGAGCAGGAAAAGTATTTCATCTCGCCGCCCAATGAGAAGTTTGAAACCCTCACGCTTCCCCCCAACCTCTCTGCTTTGTGCTATCAGCTTGTGAACCTAACCTTATGAAATTAATTCTTTATTCAAGGAAAAAATGAATCCATGATCAAGCAATATCTCATCCAAAAGGTTTATTGTTCTGGCCTTAGCATGAAGATACACACAGTTAAATGTATGAGAATTTCACAAAAATAAGTTCATGCTTTGCTGGATGACAAAGCATGCCACTGTTGTCGATTACATAAAAAGACAAAAGCAGTTAAATGAAAGTGTATTTTTGTGATTTCATCAAACCCTAAAACTTGTTTTTGTAAAAGCTTCATTTCTTTGCTTTTAAGGCACAGTGTCGAAGTTGAACATGTTGTGGATCAATACATGATAGAGTGCAAGATCCAAGTTCAAGCTAAAACCAAATCATTTGGTAAATGGAACACTTTGAAAGTGTCCTATGCATATGCCCCAAAGATTAGGGGAGATTCATTGACATCTAGTTCTAATGTTCTATGAATCTGCCCAAATTTTGAGGCAGGTTAATGGAACACTCGCATAATGTTCTAAAACCCCAAACAATCCCTTTACAAACATCCAACTCAAGGTTTAGATACAAATTCTTGTTGTTAATTAGGTGGTCTCAATGTGTATATAGGAAAAGTCTATGTTGCCAGATGTTAGATAGTTGTGTGGTTAAAATTTAGAAATTTGTTGCTATAAGTAAATTGTCGTCCACCATAAATTTGACATTGCTGCTTAGTGCTATCATTTAAATTAGTTGTTCGTTTTCAGTTTTTGTCTCTTTTTTTTTGAAATATATATTTTACCAATTTCATTTTGAAGCTTACACTTCACCTCCTGATAGGCTAAATGTCTTGCTTCATGTTTAAACTCCTTTACCAGCCAATTAAAGTTTTTGGTTTTTTTATCTTCCTTTAATACTCAAAAGATGGAAGAAAAGTGTCCAAAGATGTCATGATCAAAAGATAGGTTCAGGACTAAGGTTCAAATTTAAATATATTGATACATAATTGAGGGTCCTCTTGAAGACTTCCAATCTGAATTGAATAGTGCTGAGCACGCCGCATTTAGTGCGGACGGGTTATGGACGTTTATGACTCGCTTACTCTGACATCTTCAATGTCAACGCTTGAAGCTTGATAGAATTGGAAATGCTTAACGGATATTGACTCGAATGCATACTGCTGGTAGGTATTTAATAGGGAGAAAGTAATTTAGTCCCCTAACTACGCACAATTGAAGACTAGGGAAGGCATTGAAGATATGTTTTAACTAGTTTAGTTGGCACAAGCTTTGAATCAATCTCTCTTGTTCCCTGTATAGTAGTTTGTCACGTTTAACTACTTTTAACCATCATTTGATTTCATGTTGACAGAATGCAGTGGATTCAAGCACCATTCATTCAATTTGATGAAATGGTGAGAAAACCATTTTTATGGCTGCTCTACTCAAGTTATAACACCTACAAATGCCTCTATGTGTGGAGAATTATTTCATTCTGTCCCTGGTTTGCGCTATCCTGTAAACCCAATTTTGTGAAATTAATTCTTTATTCATGGGACAAGTTGAATCCGTGATCAAGCAATATCTCATCCAAAATGTTTATTGTTGAGACCTTAGCATGAGACTACACAGTTAAATGTATGTAAATTTTAAAAAAGACTTTCATTCTTTGATGGATGACAAATACATGGTACTGTTAAAGCTTCAGTTCCTTACTTTTAAGGTGCCACGTCTAAGTTGATGATGTTGTTGGTCAATACATGATAAAGTACAGGATCCTAGTTCAAAAACCCTGGGTTCATCCAAATGAAGGTTTGGACTCCAATTATTATTGTTCATTATATATATATATATATATATATATATATATATATATTATATATATGAAAAATCAACGTTGGTAGATGCCAATAAGTTGTTGTATGGTTAGAAACTGAGTGTCACTCAACTTTTATTTGTCCAAAAATTGATGAAGTCCTATTCAATTTTGTTCACACCTCTGGGGGCCCGACAGAAATTAAGTGTATAGTGTCACAAATATCGTGATATTTAAAAAATATCATCATATTAACATAAAAAATAAGAACAACTAGAAAAAGGGAAATCGATATGTTGAAAAAAAAAGAAAATTATATTTATCATATTTTTTCACATTTTTTTGCAATTTTTTCTATTTTTCATTTTTCTGTTTTTTAGCATTGACATTATCATGGATTCAAATTTAAACTCAAACTAAATTATATCTCATGATTTTATCATCATTAAATGTTCTTTATCACTTTTATATAGTTTTATTTATGTTTTCTTATTACTTTCTGATTTAATAATTTATAGCTATTTTTAATTTTTTAGTTTTTTCTGAGATTTTCCTAAGAAAACAACTTTCCGAATCATACTCAACAAAATCTTGCTATTAAAACCCATCCGATATTTCTGACAATCAGTTTGACACCTATTGCTACTTCAAAGAAGCTTATTAAGGACTCAGCCTCTTCAAAAGAAATGTAGCTTATTTTGCAATGGTAAGTGGAAGGTGGGGATAAGTATTTGTTCACATCAATTTGGAGATCGGATGTCATAAATTGGAGTTGTATCTCGTGCTCCTATGGTTTGGGTCTTGCAAGATGTTGGAGATCTTTCATAGTAGTTAGCTATATTATATTAGGGCATCCAGTTAGTTTTTTGGATTTTTTCATTAGAAAACAACTTTGCCAATCATACTCAACCAAAATTTGCTATTTAAAACCCCATCCCGATATTTCTGACAATCAGTTTGACACCTATTGCTACCTTCAAAGAAGCTTATTAGAGGGTCAGCCTCTTCAAAAGAAAATGTGTATTTGCAATATAATGGGTGGAGTATTTTCACATTTGGAGATGTCATTAATTGAGTTGTATTCGTGCTCCTCATGGGTTTGGGTCTTGCAGTTGTATTCGTTTATGTTTGTAGTTGATTGTTATTCTGTATGTGGATAGCTTTGGGAGGAAAATCTGAAACATGAGAGCAAGATTAATTTCGGCCCTTGCAAATTGGGTAGACCTATTCAAGATGACAATAGACGATTGAGTGTAGTAGCGGAAGAGGGGCACTAATACATCTTATTATTGCAATGGAATGAATGCATATTGGACTATGGGACAGCAGCCTAAGTCTGGTGTGGACCCTGCATATAGCTAGGCCTGAGCTAGTGTTCATACAATCCGTTATCATACAATCCAGCCACAAGGTAGCTCTGCTACTGCCCGCCGGTGGTTCTCCAACACAGCGAGGAGGAGGCGACGATTTCTTCTTGTTAATGTGTTGACCTCTACTCTGCTTGTTTGCAGCCCTACAGCTGACGCCCCAACTATTTTGTTTTTTACTTTTACTTTTTTAAGTAACAAGGAACGTCAGATAAAAAAATCGGATGCTCCACAAGAAACGCATAATTGACATAATGATACACACACACACACACACACATATATATATATATATATCTATCATCATATAGGTGTCAATAAATTCAATTTGGATCATATATCTGACCAAATTAACTACTTTAAAAGATTGGATTACATAACAAATTATCATCTAAAGCAGTCAGACCAAATATGGCATTAAGAAATAACACATGATCGTATTCAGATTTGGATTTAACTAAATATTTCAACAGATTAGGAATCAATTTCAGATTCATTTAAATAAATATCCTCTATTTGATATCCATCCATTTGAAAGTTCGTTCCGGACATATTATAATGTGGTTCAGTAGGTTTAAAAGTCAGACTCGGATTTAGATGTGAATTTGACAATCAGATTTGCCTAGATTTGAATTATATTCAAATTTTATTCAGATTTGATATAGACATTTCTTCTTTTGCAGTGAGAGATAGGAAGAGTTGTTCAGAAATTATAAATCCAATAAAGTCATTTACCAATGTTTCCCATAAACGTCAGTTTCATGTTCATTACCTTGTTTGGTGACAATGAAATTACATCCATGTGCTTCTCAGCCCCTAGGTTACCTGCCATTGTTCCATAGTTGCTATTTCAGTTGTCCCATCCCAACCTCTGGCAAAAAAATGCTGCATACGAGTATTGCTCAAGGTGACAAGCTACTTTTCCATAGGACAAGTGGCCGAAATACATCTCGTTGTGAGCTAGATGAGTATTTCATTTTTACTGCTGGGTTGAAAGTGAAGCCTTTCACCCTTTTCCTCCTTCCTCCTAGAGTGGTAGGTTTGTTTTTGTGATATGATTCAATTTGCATATTGGTGTGCTTCCTTTTACAACACAAGGAGTTGATGCCATGAGAACTTGAACCCCTACTGGCCCCTGCCCTGTCATTACGCCATTCCATTCATAGATGAAGTGACTAAGATATATAATAATTAAATTTGTTTTAGGGTTAGAAACTACAAATTCCACCATTTTTTTCTGGAAATCTTGCATAAGTCCTACCTTTTGACAATTTGAAATGTCAGTGACATTTTCACCGATATTCTCTTAACAGATGTCCCGACTAAACGTCGGTAAATTTTTACTGATGTTCTTTCCTCCTTTACCATTGTTTCCTGGCCGTGGTAAAATACCAATTTTTTGTGGTGGGGCAGCTATCCACATGGTTGAAGTTTTTCCTTGGATACCAAAAGTTGGTAGAATATCAAATCCCCCAAATCATCGAAGTTTTTTGGGAGATCCAATGGAACTTCATAATGGTATTGGCTGCCACTGCAAACAAACGACAAAATTTTCTCTCAGCAACATTTGCGTTGGAAGGACAAGCAGTGGGCATATTGGGCCGGTTTATACATGCTGAGGCAGGGCACCAGGTGGGCTGTCGCCGGATACCCGGCACCCGGCCTGACTCGGGTCCGGGCACGAGAAAACGGACCCGGGCCAGCCCGAGTCATTATGGGGCTGGCCCGGGTGGGCCTGATAAGCCCGATTCGAGCCCAACAAGTTATTTTTAAAAAAAATTATTAATTTATATATATATATATAATATTTTATTATAATTAATTATATTAATATATTATTTCATATTAAATTATATATTTTTCAATTTAATTGGGCAGGGCTAAGGCTCGGACTCGGTTTTCCAAGTCAGGCCAGGCCGACCCAATGCCCAAGCTCACTTAAATCCACTCGTTTGGTAAATTCAAGTCCTAACAGGAAGAATATCTACTTTGCAGTCTTTAAAGAATCTTTTGGCCGAGCAGAGGAGATACATGGGGGATGGTGTGCCGATACCCGCAAATCAAAAACTTTATTAAGTGCACTCAAAATTACGCATGGTGCCCACGCCAGACTTAAACTCGATCAGTGCCCCTCAGTGTAAAAGAAGAAAAAACAAAAAAAAACTATGCCATTGCATGGTCGCTGCATATATTAAACAAACATCACTGCACTCACAAGTCACAATATACCACCATCATGATCAAAATCATGAGGACAATAAACATCCGCATCATAATATTCATACGCCACTGTTTTGGATCTTCTCCATCAATATTAATCACACCATAGATGCCCATTCTTTCTTGTACGGATTTCGATTATGTAATTCTTACATCTTTACGAGCACATCTTGAAATTTTTAAAACTTGACAAAGTCTTCAGAGGTAAAATACCCCAACATGAGGCGGGCAGTAAAAAGAAAGGAAAAATACAAACTCTTGCAGATGTGTTTCTGGCCCAACACTATATAGCTCCACACAGAACCTAAACTCTGTATATGTAACTTTGGGTAGATGAAAGATTCTGTTACTGCAGAGAGTGTCAGATATGCACCCAAAAGCAAAAGAAGGGAAGTTGGGCCTTTTGGAGATTTTTCAAAAAAAGGAAGTTTTTGTTGGACATTCAACTTTTTTACTACCTATTTTTTCTGCTTAGAAGAGGTTTCCACTTTTTACTGATCAGGGGTATTCCAAACATTATATCTCGAGTGCACAATTTTTTTTTTTTTTTTTTTTTTTGCATGGGACAGTGCATAAAACCAGCTTGGAAACTTTGATATGGAACATTATATTTAACTTTGCCCCTATCTCACCGGAGCAGCTCGCTAACGCTTAAAATAAATTTCTTTCTCTTTGTTCCATGCATTGCTGTTAGTTTCTTTATAGTTTTCTCAAAGTGATTTTGCTTTATTTTTTATCACCAAAACATAGAAAAAACGAAGATTGGAGTTGCAGCCTAGCTAACTAAAGAAGATGGAATGGCCTGTCAATCAATGCCCCGCCCATATAGGCTGTATATTATTCTCAAGGGCATAAAATCATTTAACTAACAATTGATCATTCTTGAAAGAAAGGAAGCTTTGTTTCTCCAGATTTCTGGGAATCAACCAACATAAGAAAATTAGCTCAAGCGATCCTGAGATCCAGCTTTGTTCTCTATTTTCTGCTGATATTCAAGTCTCATTTGGGAATGGGGTCGCAACTGCTGATTAGAATCCTGCATCTGAGAGAGAGAGAGAGAGGAGAGAGAGAAACTCCATGCTTGTAATATTGGAGGTCGTTGACCAACACGTTTACAACAGGAACTAACCCAACATAATGGCCATGGCTGCAAGCCGATATATATATATATATATATATATGAAATATCTGCAGTACAAATTCTTAAGAGTGGGAAGACATGGGTTCACTTGGTATGATCTGTAGTCATGGAGCAGCGGTGGTGAAACTGAAGGAGGACTGATCATCAGGAAGTGGGAGAGCTTGACAGGAGGGGTTCCTTCATCTTCCTGTTGGTTGAGTGGCCAGCATGTGCAGCCTGTGGATCGCATCCCTTGGGGAGAACAACACAACCAGTCTCATCAGGACTGTGGTGGCTATCGATTGCTGATCCCTGCTTAACGAGAGCAGTTGCAACCAGTGCCAGAACGAGGAAGAGGATGAGCGGACGGGAAAGGGAAGCCATTAAATTTGGTTATGGAGAGGGGCACCGTGGCCAAGGTGCCTGCCTTAGTGACTATTTATAGTGAAACGAAGCTGCAGGCTCAAGGTTTTGAGCTCAAACATGGGAACTATGGAATCAACAGTACTCTTAGGATTTAAAAAATTTACATGAAGAACTTGAGTAAAAATAATGATAATTGTCGAATGTCAGTACTTTCAATTATTGCTTTATTTACTTGTTTTTAGACTATTCGCTAACTTTATATGTCTGTCGTGCTGGGTACTGAAATACAAGTTAAACCATGGTAGGAGAGGTATTCCAAGAAACTGAAAGCAAGCCTATACCTAAAACGAATGAGGTGCTAAGCGGAAGCTAGTCTCTCCTACGGTAGAATAAAATTTTATCCCTGCTTACCTAGAATTATTCCCTAACTCAAATCACTTTATAAGTCAAGTACAATCTTTAAGGCAAGTTCATGAAACAAACAAACTATTTCCATTGCCAACGACCCTTTTGGCTTCTATGAAGTTATTACATCTTATTGATAATTGTATGCCATAAGAACTGAACCACTTGTATATTGCGACATGTGGTGGCAACATCATCTTATCCCCATGATATTTGCCCACCAAGCTTACCTCATGTGCATGAGTACTAATTAACTTATAACGAAAAAGACACTCAGGAAGGCAGACTAATATGATAGGATCAGAATTCAACAGTCTTCAATCAATTAGACGGTTTATTTTGTCTTAGTGATGACAAGGTTGGGGGAAGTAGCCAAAATCTATAATGCAATTGTTTTGAGACACGTAACTGTACAATCGACCATGCCTAAGGTTGCGCATCGGGACTGGACTGGGGCCAAGCCAGGTTTTAAGCTAATACACTGGAAATACTCTGGCCCTACTGGCCAGGCCCAAGGGCTAGAGGGAACTTGACCGGCCCAACAGGAGGAACTCAATTTGAAAAAAAAAATGTAATTTGACGTAGCCCCCCCTCTCTTTTTATAAACCATTTCTCATGGGGGTCCTTTGGAAAAACCATAGAGACTAAAGCTTTTAGTAAGGTTGTGTTGGTTAACCTGATGATAAATCCCTGGTGATATGAGATTCTTAATATTTTAGATGCATGGATTTAAGATCAGACTTCCGATCTTAAATCCATGACTTTGAACGTGTATAATAAAATGAGAATCTCCTAAAAAACACCTTTTTATGCAATGTCAAGTCTTAGCTATACGAGGCCATCAAACCCAACCTAAAAGAAGCTTGGAAAGCTTTGAAAAGTGTGATAAAAAAAGAAACCATCCCTTTTTTGAAAGGTATTTTAGTCCTTATCCATCTCCTAGTAGAGATAATAACCCATGGGAATGCCTATAAAAGTTGATGAAGTGTTCATCCTTTTCACTCTCTCTCTACTTTAATTTGTTATAAGATAACGTTATGAAAAAGACAATGAAAAATAGAACAGGTTAAATTCACCAAATGTTGAATGTTATTAGATAGCTAAGCATTAAAAATCAATCATTACTAAAACCTCCATGAATCTTTTTGCACCATAAATCATTGGTAGTACTTATGTGGCAACGATTTTTTACTTTATCTGACATATTTGATTTCTCCATATACAAGATGATTCAATTCTGCCTATATATGCAGTAATGTGTTTGGTGTTTATGTGTTTACATATTTGGCAGGCTGTCTTATCATGAAGACAGGACAATTCTTTCTCTTCGAAGGAGGCAAACCCCCTTTTGCTAAAAAAAAAAGGAAACTTTTTTTTGATGGAAATACCTTTGATAGTGAAAATCTCTTACTAAGAGGCACTAGATATAAAAATTTTAAAATTTTAATAGGCACTAGTATCTAAATGAGAAAAAAATTTCTAACATATCAATATAAAAATATGAATTTTTTTTGTGGGCTTGCATACGCAATTGCTCATACCATACACACTTGCCTCCTCTGACGCTTAGTCGAGTCTTATATGATTTTCTTTACCATGACGCATGGAAGAGACAAGATTTCTTTTTATGATTTATTACTTTGAATTTATTATACATATATATATATATATTTAAAATATATATATATTATAAATATATATATATATATATATATATAATATATATATATATATGACAAGAACACGTCCACATTGCCTCCACAATGACTCCCATAATTCTAATCTCAACATTGTTCAATACAATCAAGATAGCACTATTTAACTTTTGAACTGAGGATATGACTCTAACACACCACCAACCGAGCAGTTGCGCTAGAGAGAGAGATGGAATCGGGGCGGAGAGTGCAAAAAGAACAATGAAAATAGAAAAGAAAACAATTGGCTATAGGAAGTTTTAAATTTACTAGATGTTAGATGTTGGTGGATAGCTAAACATTAAAAATCAATTATTACTAAAACCTCCTTTAATCTTGTTGCACCATAAATCATTCATAGTACTTAGGTGACAATTATGTTTAAGTGATAGTTTTTAATTTTTAACTATCCAAACTCTGACATATTTGATTTCCCTGTACACAAGAAGATTCAGTTCTGCCTTTATACATGTGTATGTATTTGTGTGTGTACATGTTGGTAGGCAGTCCTACCATAAAGATCAGATAACTTTTTTGTAGGGGAACTAGCATTTGGACTCGCCCCACCATGTTTCCCTCTAGAAAAGAAGACGACCCCCTCCTGCAAAAAAAAAAAAAGAAACCCTTAGCTTTTCATGCAAATACCTTTTACAATGAGAGCTTGTTACCTTATCTCGATGCCAATGAGGGGGTTCATGGATATGTCAAATTATAATTTTAAAATTTGATAGGAGCCAAATTATTATTTTTAAACATTTTTATATAAGATAATTTTTTAAATTTATATGTAACTCTTTTTTTTGGGTGGAAGGAGAGGAGGGGAAGGCTTTTGCTGCCCCCTTTTGGCTCTGCCCGTGATGCTAACAACGATGGTATAGGAAAGCATTAAGCATTACTGGTAAGTATTAATGATGGTTGATGGTGTGACAATAATTTATGGTAACCATTTATGGTGTTGTAGCAACAAAATTCTAATGTGTAGCCATTCAACCATCTAGTATAGAAGTGTTGAATCCAACCCCGTAAATTTGTCTGTCAAGTGATGGATCGACCACTTCAACCAGTTTCGGTTATCAGATTCCATACTCTTCTTCTAACCATGTAGTTGTTTGAATACGTAATTCAAATAAGTAAATAAATAAATAAATACAGTTACATCTCCAATTTGTACTAGCCAATGCACATCACAAAGTTAAGGGCGGGCTCCTGGCCGGCCACTGGCGGGGGCCGGACCAGGCCCGGCACTGGCCCAAGTCTGGGCCAAAAAAACCCAGCACTTGCCTGTTAACATTTAAAAAGTGATTTTTTTATTTTTCAAATTTAATAACATATATTTTATTACTGAAAAATATATATGATATTAAAAAATACTTTTTTTATTTATTACCTAGCCGCCCAACGGGCCAACCTGGACCCAATGCCCACCCCTACATAAAGTATCGTGTGTTCGTGTAGGGATGCCAACCGATTGGAATAGAATGAAAAAATATCTTTAACTTTTGGGTTGTTTATATATTTGGATTCAAATATGAATAAAAAATAGTCATGTTTGATTTTAATCTGAAATCCGATAAGACAGTTCTAATCCAATTTTTACATTTATTTTTGAATCTGAATCCAAGTGAACCAATTTGGCCTGTAAGAGAATTAGGTATATGATATTTATTTAAAAATAAAATTGAACTTCTATTTGCATTTGAGTCTAATCAGATATTTATTATATTTGTATATAAATCTAGATTCAATCAATGTCATTTCTTAAATCCAAATCTGATCCGATTTTTTAATTGTATATTAATTGTTTTTTTCATATTTGATTTTTTACATAATGGTTTGAGATCTCCAATCCAAATTAGATATATTAACATTCTTACGTCCATTTCTTACTAGTCATTCATATATATATATTATTTATTTATCTATTTAAAAACCCAAATTCACCCTTAGTATTACTCACAAATTCATAATAAGAAACAATCAGATCCAACTGATATGAAAATGACAATCATCGCCTTTCATTTGTCATTTTTCAAATCAGGCCGTCCTTTTATCTATTTGTTTTTGGATGCCATGACCAATTCGCATTGAAAGGTCTCCCCTTTCACCTTCTCTAGTAAAAGTAACGTCACACCGAAAGCAAGCTTGTCCAAATTAAGGGCATGATGAGCCATACAATATGCATTAAAGTCGACGTTTACAATTTTTTCTACGACACTTTTTTAAATCATGGTGATAAAAAATGTGCTTTTTTTTAATATTCATTAAAAATGCAAAAAATAAATCAGCAAAATAGGAAAAAAAACATTTTTTATTGAAAAACATGACAAAATCAAAAATATTAGAAAAAAGTGAAAAAAATGTTTTTTTCACGTTTTTCTTAACCAAAGACCCAAAAAATTGTTATCAAATTGTTATTCCACCATCTCCTTCTGCAATTGGAATCGAGTTTCATGCAGTCGTAGTGCCTAAAGGGTAGTTGCTTACTTTTGACCTCATTGACATCAACCACCTCTTCTTTTTACAAGTTCTTGATCTTACAAATAACAGTTTCTAAGGCCATCCTTTTATTGATTTTCATCACCTGCCTCTTTTAGAACATCTATCCTTGAAAAGAAACCATTTTGATATCTAAGCAAACCGTTCTAAAAAGATTGAATATAGAAAAAGATTTAATATCCGATCAAAAAGTTGGATTGGATTCAGATTTAAGAAATGACATTTGATTGGATTGACGCGATTCAGATATATAAACATCCGACTGAATTGAGATTCAAATAGGATTAGTTTTTAAATGAATATTCTATATCCAATGCCCTTACATTTTGGAAATCGGTTAGATTCGGCTAAAAAATTCGGAATTGGATTCAGATATGAATGTAAAAAATCAGATTTAGATTGTAAAACCAGATTTCAGATTTGGATTCAGGTATCACTTTTCTTTGTTCATATTTGAGTATGAATTTGAATCTGAGTATATGAATATTTAAAAATCAATATAAGTATATATGATTCAAATCCGATCCATTGAAAATCCCTACTTAATCTCACAAACCATGCATCATGTAGCCACCTGCAATTTTTGTCAAGATAAAAAAAAAACCAATTGAATGGCAGGTACCTGAGTTATTGGGAAAAAAATCAACTGAAAGAATAAGAAAAAATTTAAAAGTTCATAAAACACAGGACACAAAGAATTTAATTTATCACATATCGTGAACTTCCTCCTGACTAGGTAATTCAGCCTACTCATCATGAAGGGGTTGTTATGTAATAAGAACAAAATATTACAGTTTCATGAATCTCTTATATTTGGCAATAAGAACAGCATGTTATTGTTCCATGAATCTGCTCGAATGGTTGGAGCACATTCATCGAACATTATTTTATATTGTTTTATGAACCTACTTCAATTTTTGAGGTAAATGCATAAAACAGAAACGAACTATTGCTATCGTCAAATGGCTTCGAAAGCAAGCGGTAGAGACCAACTACAACTGTGAGAAGATTTGATGTGATAACAGGTCAATCAGATACAACGATATTAAATATGAAGCCCTTAGTACAAAAAACCAAACAGTTGTAAGTCTAAAAAGAAACAAAATTAACAAAGAATAGCTGGCTCGAAAAGAAACAAAGATGTGGAGAAATAGGTAAAAGAAAAAAGAAAAGAGAAAAGAGAATGAGAAAATCAACCATTCTCAAACCATTAAGGCAAAGTTAGATTGAAATACTGGATCGAACGAAACCCCATCCATCCCATCTATTCGTTTGGGCATTTGTTATTATTTATTTATTTTCTATTTAATTGTTCTCTTTATTAATTTTTGCCAACTTATAACTAATAATTATTTAATATGCAACCCGAGCTTGGCCACTTTATCTCTGGATCAAACAGTAAAAGAAGTGGTCCACAAGAATGTTTGCAATGGCCCGCCGTTGTGGGTTTCATTTAACATGTCGATGAATGGAGGCATCATTAAATTTGAACACCAAAGCACGTGGAGTTGTGGAGGCGGTAAGTTCTGCGAATGGCACAATTATAGAGCCGTTGGAAGCCAAATGGAGGCCATTCACCAATTTGATAAATGTGTGCCGGGTCTCTCTCTTTTGGAGATACCAGCAGAGCTTCAACCCATCCTTGCTTCTTTTACTTTGTTCACCATTTTGGTGGGCTTCAATCTTAGCGATTTGTAGGAGACAAGGTCGGCCATCTCTTGCTCTCTTATCCATGTGGCAATGTTGCGTTCTTTGTAGATATTTTGTTATATTATTCATAATCTCGTGCAAGAATTGAGGGATCCTGAGTTAGATTCCTTTCTTGGTGTCTCTGGATGTATTTCATGGGAGATATACCAGCAGAGCGTAATGCACATCCTTGGATCTCTTTTACTTCATTCGTCTTGCTCGTGGGCTGACTACAATAAAAGATAGCTTCCGCCACGATCATTCCCATGGAAAGGTCTGTGGTGGACAAAATGGAAAAAGTTGTTCCTCTTCTAGCAGAATACTTTTACAAGATAATAAGAGGAGGCAAGCATTTTCAAGGGAGAGAGAGAAGGACTGGCAATCTGTGATCGCCTTTCCATGCTTCTCTGTTCTGCAGCCTTCCGACATGACGAGGTTCTTGTTGGTGAGAACTAGTACAAGAGAGCCAGGACTTTTTCCTCCACTTGATTCCTTCAGCTATCGATGAAGCAGAGAGCAAACAGAGGTGCCTCACCTGCCCACTCGAACGCGATCTTATCCTAGACCACCAGATCAGAAGCAATGTCGTTTTCTCACTTGTAGAGTTCTTCTCATCCAGCCTCAAGAATGCCGGTGGATTTATGCATGGGGCAAACATTAAGGAATGGTTAAGAGAGAGAGTTCCTCCACTTGATGATTTATGTTGGATACCGACAGATCTCTTTTGTGTTTTGTGCATTTTTTCCCCATTGCGTCGCTTAATCCTTGCTGTTCGTTGCTTGATGAGGTTATTCATACCTACTGAATTTGTTAGATATTTCATGCATGAATATGAAGTATGTGGCTGTCTTGGTGCAATTTTTAACTCACGAAAGCAAGAAGCTTCCTACTGAAATAATGGACTTATAAATAAGCACGTGGAGTGGAGCCTGAAGTAACTTGGGAAGATCACCAGAACATCAATATATTCAATGGGCTCAGTAATCGGTTTCATGAGCTTGAGCATGAGATGAAAGCCACCACGATGTCACCTTTTTTTTTCTTTTCCTTTTGGACTTTGTACTTTCTGTTTACTGTTAGATTTTGGTCCTCATATTTTTGTAGAAATTATAGAATATGATAGTCGTCCTTGGTATGTACTTCTGGATTCCGGTTGTTGGCGGGTAAATCAAAGATATCCATGTTGTCCTGCATATGTTATTTTCTGAAGCTCCAGATGTTGTTAGTGGTAGTGGACACAAATCATGTTAAGCATGAAAGTGTATGCATTTAGGATAAAGATCATTGTATTTGAGCTTTTTCAAGAGAAGTTTGCATAGTAATCAGATTGCACATAAAATCTTCTTACCCTGCACATAAAGAATGATAGCATCAATTATCAATTTGTGATTACAATACGACAGATGTACACAAAGGTCATACAGTCAAGTATCTACAATTTGGTTTTAACAGCTGAAAGCCTGAAATGCAGTTATCACATCTTCATGTCACCCAATTCTGTCTATCAAGAAAAGATGAAGAACTGAAAAGAAGAATTATTTTCAGTGGAAGGGCAAAAATAAACAAACGTCTACAGGCATATCGTTGTTAGCATTCCCTGTGGCCCATCTGCTTGGCTGTCAAGGAAGCAGCATGGGGACTTGCTTGTCATGCTGCAATATCTCAGGTACCTACAAGTTTTGCATTTTAATGCTTTTCAGCTTATTATTCAGTTTTTCAACATTAGACAAGCTAGAAATGGAGGGATAATTGTTTCACCAAAAGATGGGTGACCATTTCATATCTGCTTGTTATAGGCCATGAAATGAAGTATGGTTGTTGACACATCACTGATCTGTAGAATAAGTTTTTTTAACCTATTTGCACTTTGCTGCCTGTCACGGTGCTCTGCAGTATGAGTTTCTTTATCTTTTGTAGAGAGTCTGCTGCTAAACGTTTTCCAGCGTTAAAATCATAAGATTCTCACAAGTTACATAAACTAAATATAGATCATATAGCTTATTTAAGCAATGTTGAGGCTCCACTGTTTTCTTCTTGCTTTATCTGTTACATTTGTGCTGATATGATAATGTTAGAGTGCACTCAACTCGCAAATCAGGAGCATGGTTGATTTTATGCCTTTAGTTACATCCAAAGGGAACAGATATTAAAGACTTTGCTTTGTGCTTAGGTTGACTGTATCTAATTTTTGAAGTCTTGAACATCAAATGTGAAATGTAAATGTTCCTTCAGGTCTATCTGAATAGTCCTTGAAATAAAGGTCAATCAGAAGATCCATGAGGACCAAGAAACGCTCATCACTGCATTTTTGTGATGCTCAAGTATCTAGTTTAGGGCCCCATACATGATGACCCAATATACCATTTTTGCCATAGCCATGGTTGTACATCCCTAAACCTTAACAACAAATATTCCTTGGAGATTTTTCAGAAATCCAAAAATATTCTGCTATATTAGAAAACAAGGTGTAAGTTAAGCAATTTTTTTTTCCTTTACATGATAAAAGATGTTTTCTATACATCATTGTTGTAGAGTCCAACAATAAGATGCTAAGCTGCTAATATGAGAAAATTACTTGATGACCCAATAAGATGCTAAGCTGCTAATATGAGAAAATTAGAATTGTTTCACCATACTAGTCTCTGGGAATAAATTTTCTAGATGTGTATGAACCTGCATTTTTCTATTTATTTTCTCTATTTTGACCAGAAATGGCTTGTGGAGCTTTTTGATAAGAAAGAAGCAGGCGTGCTCAAAGGACACTGACTTTCTACTATTTTTATGTAATTTTTTATAATTTTGAATTGTAAAACAATATCTTTTATAGTACAATTACTTATTTCTATGTTCTCTCTCTCTCTCTCTCTCTCTCTCTATA
The DNA here is from genome assembly GCF_008831285.2 of Nymphaea colorata. Taxonomy (NCBI): domain Eukaryota; kingdom Viridiplantae; phylum Streptophyta; class Magnoliopsida; order Nymphaeales; family Nymphaeaceae; genus Nymphaea; species Nymphaea colorata. Next base: position 55,613 of record NC_045145.1, on the reverse strand, counting down.
TATATATATATATATATATATATATATATATATAATATATATATAAATAAAACAAAATGTAGAATAATACAATGGCCATGACTTTTTCCATAGCTAATGTACAAGTAACTGTGGCTGTTGCAAATAACAGTCACAGCCAAAACCGTGGCTAGTGGCCAGGTACATCATGGCTGGTTGAATAGCCAGTCACAAAAAACGTGTTTTTTAAAAGAAAAACAAATGGACATGATTAATAAACCTAGTTTTTTTTTCATTTTTTCCTTTTTCTTCATTTTTTAAATTTTAAACAGTTTTTTTTCATTTTCTAATTTTATTTGTTGCAAATCTACTTATTTGTTGATGTTTGTGTTTATAGTTTCTCACTTATTTTATTTTTTTTAATTTGATTTTTTTTTTTTTAAAAAATTTGTTGTATTTTTCTTGTTTTTCTCCTTTATTTTCGAGCTCACCATATTGTAGCCGAGAAAAAACTTGCGGTTTAAAATCAAGAAGTTTTTTTGTGACTATTGTAAAACCATGACAAAAAGTTAATACTACAAGGGTTTTTGCCAAAGTCAGCTTAGTTAACAGCCATAGGAAAGGCATTTTTTGTAGCTCTTGCTTTCTGGTTCGCAATAATCAGGAACTGAAATGGGTATGTCTGCTTTGCCGCAAGAGATGAAATTCTGCTTCATCATCTCAAACCACTCTATACAAGTTGCTTCACTTATGCGATGTCTAATCAAAGAGGATCATTTTTGTCTGTTTCAGAGTTTGAAGAACTATTTCTGAATATCAGTTTTGTATGAAAATTAGCAGAAAGTCTATCTTGGAATCCTGAGATTTTCTAGAAAAAGATCCTTTTTAGCTGATTCTAGAGGAAATCTGTCGCCGATGAAAACATGGGAAATGGTATCTGTGACAATGATGTTATCTAGTAATTCCAGCTGCAAGTGCTTAATTAGTTTTTATTTTTCATTTCAGAATGGTCACATATTTCCAGCCGAGTTTGATGTTGGAATTTTCAAGGCTTGTACAATTCTTCTTCCCTTTTAAATGTGTTTTTCATATGATTTACTTACTCCTTCACTCATCGGCAAGCATCTAGTTTCGTTTGTCGACTGTTTCATGGTTCCTGCATCGTTGTTGATCCAACATGTGCCCAAAAAGCTCTGATAGGTCAGCTGTCATAATGCTGGATTAAGTTAATTATATTGTGAATATAAGTTTGTTCCACCATTTTTCCTTTATTTGGCTCTTTTTCCTTGTAATCCCCTGTACAAATTTTTAAGCCATTTACTCTGCTACTTCTCCTCTTCTTTGTTGCGAATTCTTCAGCTTGAGCATTGACATTATTAATCCTTATTTTATTAAATTTGTTCATTGTGGTTCATTTATAAAGAAACATTGCCCTTGTAGTTATGATGGACAACGTGCTCAATTTCACAAATTAATGGATGGTTCCATAAAAGTCTTCTCTCAAAGCGAGAAGAAACAAATTCAAGATCTCCATATTTGGTAAAGATAATCAAGGAGTCATCAAAACAAGCAGCAGAGACTTATATTTTGGATGGGGAGATGATAAGAAGTTTTTACAATTTGTCCTCTTCCCATCTGTTGATAGAACAACTTGTGCTCCATGGATGTCTTTGCACTTTTGTTGTTCCACATGCAATTGTAGTGTGAAGGGGCTATTAGGCACCAGTAACAAATTATTACTATCTAGTAAAACAGACTTAAAAATTGGGGCAGATTCATGGAACCATGTAAAGTAATAATGTATGAATCACCCTAAATTTTAGGCAGAATCGCTGGACGGTAACAATCTGTTATTGCTGCCAATGGCCCCTAAAGGACTATGATTGAGACATTGGTGGCTTACACCTTTTCAAAGATGTAAGACTTTTTGCTAAATGGTTGCACTTCTGATTGAAGTCTAAGCCGATGTAAATCCAAAATGAATCTGTCACTAAGGGCCATGGGCAATCTAGTAACTTTCTTTTTCCTTTCACTTGATAAGAAGTCTTCTGGAAGGAGAAGGCTTGCGGATGTAAGATTGTGTTCCCTTATCACTTGATAAAAGTAATCTAGAAGGTCAAATGTTGCTGCTGTAAGTTTGTATCACGAAAACTTTGACAGTAAAAGAACCAAATATTTTCATAAAGCAAACTGGAACAAAGAATGTTTGTAATAGATAAGTAGTCACAACACTTGTGCTAAATAAGTAGTTATAGCACATTAGCTTGTTGAGATTATGTTATAGGTTTAATTAGATGTGTATTTTGAATCATAACACTGGTGGCTCTTATAACAATCAAAAATTAAGATTTTCCATAAAATCAACCGGCATTGTATATGCATATAGTAAAACCAGTACCGAAATGGGAATATATATATGTATATATACATAATAAATGTATAAAGAGAGAGAGAGAGAGGGAAGGAGAGAGAGACGTGTGTTTGAATTCTTGTGGTGGGGAGGTGTTGGATTGAGGTTGAGAGGGAAAGAGAAGCCTTCAACTTTCTATACTATTTTCTTGATTTGTAACAATATGCAGTTGGAAATGACCATGAGACTGGCCTTTTCATTAAAGGATTTTTATACAAATCTATAGCATCTCTCATCTGACCATGAGAGTTTATGTAAGTTGACCTTGCCAAGCTTGAACTCAACTCGTTTACTTAACTTTAACCCGAACACGGCTCCTTTATTAGATGAGTTGAGCTTGATCCGAGCTTGACTAAGAAAGGTCAAGAGTGCACCAGAGTTGGCTCGACTCAATGAACATCCATAATTGTGGTTAGGAATTAAAGCTGATTTTGCCTCTTCATTTAATTGAACATCCCGGCTGTCACTACAACCCCATTTATCTGAAGAAGATACATCATGCCATGGGTTGTCCAAGAAATGCTGCAATACTTCATGCAGTGAACAAATAAGACCATCTAAACTGAATAGGAATGCCTCAAATAACAAACCTGACATGAATTTAGTGAGCAAGTATGGTTAATGACTAAAATACCCTTAGTTAACAGTGAAAAAAAGCTTTTTGTAAAAAGCAAAAATGAAAATGAAAAAAAGTAAAAAACTATAAATAACATTTCTTTATAAAAATGACCAAGATGTCCTTCCATCCTTTACTAGGTAAGATGTGCACCATGCACACAACTTTCTCTCTCAAGTAACAGTCACCTGGGCAGCGACTTTGGTATTTTTGTCGAAGAAAGAGGTACCAAACCCTTTGGTGTTGACCATAAGGATGGGGCGGAGCTAGGAATTTTTCAGGAAGCAGGCCAAATTAAATTTTCTAAATTTTTTTACTAGGGCTGAAATATCATTTTTCAAAATTCTTATATAGAATAAGTGAAATTTTTAAAATTTACATGTAATATAATATATATATATATATATATATATATTATATATATATATATATATATATTATATATATATATATATATATATATATATATATATATATATTAGGTTGGGCCAGGGCCCTGTGGGCCGTACCATGGCCCCGCCTTGCATAAGGATGCTGCTATGTTAAGCTTGCTTTGATTAACATGATAGCCATGAGAGCTTAATGGTTTTTGTAAGCCCATCTGCAATCTGCTCTTCAAATGATGTTCGTCTCGCAACAATAGTGCCTTGAGCAACTTTGTCCCTAACAAAATGAACATCCACTTCAATGCGCTGTCTTCGATTATGAAAAGGTTGGAGTAGCTGCTAAATATTTTGCCTTCACAATGTCACACCATATGGATGGTGGATTTTTTTTGTTCTTATTACAAGTTCACCTAGAAATATGTCTACGACGTTGCATATTCTGTTATGTGGGCCACTGCATGGCATTTGGCCCTGTCCGGATCGCCATACATATGAACTTCTTTGTTCTTGGGTGGTTTGAACTTGAAGATTAGACAATGAACGGTAGCTTTTAAGAATCTTAATATTCTCTCGACAGCTCCCCATTGAGATTGTACAAGATCCTAATAGGCTGAACCTTGTAATTACCCCTAATTTTCAAGTTCCATATATATCTAGCATCTTCACAATTATTTTCAACAATTTTGGGTCTCAAATACTTCAATTTATTGCAGTTCTGAATTTAAATCTAAACTTCCGACCCAAGCCCTACTTCAGTCTAGGCTGATAATTCATGTCAAATCTAGATCTAAACCCAATCCAAAATCCAAAGTCAAGATCCAAAATCAAACTCAGATCCAGATCTTGATCCAAATCCCAATTTTAGATTAAAAAAAGATCCCTATATCCCAATTTGTTTCTAAAACTGAGCCTTAAATCCAAATTCAAAGTTTTAGATCCAAAGTAGAACTTTAGTTCTAGACCCAAATCCAAATCGAAGCACCAGATCCAAAATCCTGATCTAGATCTAAAACGAAGGTTAAAAACTCTTATAAACTTGAGAATCAAAGTCAGGCCCAAAATAGGAAAATAGATTCAGAAAATCGCCCAGAGATCTAGATTAGATAAAACAAAAAATCTGCATAAAAAAAAATCAAACTCAAATGTTTGAAATCGTGCTCAAGAATCAATTCCCAACATCATTCTCAAGCTCGCCCTCACTTTTTAATTCTACTCAGCTTCGTAAAATCCAAATCTGGATGTACAATCCATATTTCAAGCTTAAGCACCTACCCAATCCATGATCCAACCTTCGACATGGGTCTGGGACCCTCCCATTTAAGGAATTAGATCCGGATCGAAAACGTACCTGGAATCATAAAAAATGGAGTCAGACCCATTTTATAAAAGGAATATTATACCTCTTAAAAGTATTACATATTTTTTGTTGTTTATTTTTTTAGGGTGGGACCTTCATGGGGATGGCAGAGGGGCAAAGGCCACCCTTAATTTGCCTCCTTACGCAAAGTTTTGGCAGCGCTTGGTGCGTTGCCTAGAGCACTTGTTGTGCTACTAAGTGCTCTGGCCTAGGGTGCATGGTGCTATCGAGTGCTAAGGTTGAGAGTGCACGGCAGCACCAAGCGCAACACACAGTCATGTGCACCCAGAATAGGGCCTGCTACATTGACAATCTCCTTTTTTGGTAAAAATTGTCCCCAAGAAAGCGGTTTTGCTCCTCTTGGGTGGGCTTTATCCCTTCCAACCCCCTCCAAACGATGTTTCCAGAGCTAAGGGCAAATCTCCATATGTCAAAACCTATAAAGTAAAAAAAAATAAATCAAAAAATTTAAAATTCATAAGAAATCTTGACAACCTAAAAAACTTTCAAATGCTGAATTTTAGCTTTTTTTTTTTTTGATAAATACCCCCACATCTTCATCATTGGGAATGAGCTAGCATTTGGGGAACTCCTTGAGCCCTCTAACTAAGAGCTTTGAAGTCCTTTTTATCTCTCTTCCTTCATCTATTCTTCTCTCCCACTTTCAACATTTTTTCATCTTCAAACTTGGGATTCTCCTTTTCAACCTTCATCTTCAATGAGTAGAAAGGGGAGCACGTGGAAAAGTCAAAATTTTGACCTTTTTCCTACATTCTTAAGTTTTCCAATGTCACATTATTAGCAATTGTTGAAAAAATTGGTGTTTTGAAAGTTTAGTAAGTAAAAAGTTCGATAATTAATATTTTTTTCTGTTATAACTATGACTGAGTTTCCAAATTGATGGGCTTCCTTGAAACTTTTGGTGGCCTATCAATTCAGAGATTATATTTAGTGTCTTAGCTCTTCTTATTACTTTCGAACAAGTCCCTATTTTACTTGCAGCAGTGAAGTCTTTTTTCTTTAGTGAAACAAAACGTGATCAGATTGGAGCTTCCAATCGTCAAATTTCAAGGTCATGTACATTTCGCATCGTCCAGACTTTGCATATGACATCTAACAATAAGAGATGGCATGAATAAATATGACATTCTTAATGACTTCTGTCGAATTTTCGTTCCTTCCTTGACTGTTTAAATTTACATGCTTTAAGCAATGTTGGTTAGTTGATTACTAAGCAAATAAGAAGTGAAATAGGATTTATCAAAAAGAACTAGCATTTCTACTGTTAACAGCCTTTGCCAGGAGTTCGTTGAAAATTTGTAATCTACTATTTTTTAAATACAAAATCTGCCCTATACACACACACACACACACACTCATGTACATACACACATACATATATGATAAGAGTTTTTAATTTTGATTATCTACCAAAGTTTCTTATTAGCTATCTCCATGTATGACACTTGCAGGCCAGTAGGGAATAATTTGAGGGGTTTGTATCTTTTGTTATTTGTTGTCTTTCTGGAGTCCTGGGATTGGGGTTGGGAATAGGGATGTTAATGTTACAGATTCAAATAGGATACATCTTGAACTATATCTGTTTTTTTGGATATTCACATATCCATATTCAAATTCTATTTAAATACAAACAATGGATCTAAAATCCGATATCACAATCTGAATTTGAATTTTGAATTAATTCTGGCTGATTTTCAAAATGTAAGATCATTTGAGTATAAGAATTTTATTTAGAACTAAATCCAATCCATATCTGAATCTGAATCCGAATTGAGTTGGATATATATGTACATCCAAATCTGAATCAGGATCCAATCAGATGTCATTTCTTAAACCAGAATCCGCTCCAATTGCTTAATTGGATGTTAAATTTTTTTCCATATCCAATATTTTTTGAACTGGTTTGGTTGGATATCCAATTAAAATCAGATACATTGACAAATGACAACCCTAATTTGGTCGGAATTGTCTCTATATGACCTTTCGGCTATGATTGACCATATCCATTCAATGACAAATTCTAAAGTACTCTTTGGAGGACTTTCACAGGTTATTTTTTCATTTTGATTCTCCATGTTTTCTAACTTGATTTTGTTTAGCACTCAAAATAATCTTATTTGATCATTTTCTTGGAACTATAATGCCTTGAGCAGCCTTTACTCGGCCAAAGATACGAGAGATGGTGATACGGCCACTACAAGAATACCCCTTACCTCTGACGGGGCTTTTTTTCACCACCAACAGGGCTGGGTGAAGCCACCAGGGCTGGTGAAGCTACGTACATCGTAACTTGCCTCTGCATATGCCAATAATAACAGTATGTAACTGTTCCATATATCTGTCCCAAATATTAGGCAGAGTTATGTTATATTATGTTACAAAATTCCATGAATCTGCCCTAAATATTATGGCAGATAAGTATAACAATAATATCCAGTTGTGATTACCAGACGACCCCTAGTTCCTGCTTTCACCTGGATAACATGTTAAGATGCTTATGTCAAGACATTTAAATGATATTTTGATTTGTTTCTTTTTTAGAGCTAGATGCTGGTTGGTTGTTGGCTTGCATCAGCTACTTATCTTCCACAGGTATATATGATTGTAATATTTTTACACTTATGTGAAATAATTGCTTATTTGTGTGCTTATATGTGAAATAATTGGTTTTACAGTCTTACGTAATATTTTTCTCTTTTTTTATTTCTTTCTTTTCCATTCAGCTTTTGCCTTTAATTTCTTTTTTCTTGATTTTTTTTAGCCTGACCTTCACCTTTGAGGGAATACCTCACCACCCCAAAGCTACTACGAAGCTCCACCGCTTTGGTGGTCATATGTAGCTTTGTCACGTATCCAACCCGCTTCACCTTGCGGGTTTTCGACAAGCCAAAGGTTCATAAGTCGTTATTTTCGCGGTATATGCATAAATAACTTATATGCCTACCCAGTACTCTTGATTACTGACCCAGGGAATCACTACATAAGCCCCGAGCCAATCTCCAACTCTCATTTTGCTACCTACCAAGATCTTACAAAGCATTTTGGCTTCTCTCTCAAGATATCTTCCTCCTAAATCCTTGTAAATGGTTGATTACCAGAGTCAATAGCATTTCCTAGTCTCAACTTTCTCAACTTCACATGACCTTTCCTTACTGCTCATATTCAAGATCTCTCAAGATATCTTCCATTGTTTGGCAACAAAAATTTGAAATTTTATCCATCTCCTCAAGGAGGTACTAAGACTAAAGAAAAGCCACATCATTGTGTGAGAAGATACTTTTAAAATGTTTTTAAGCAAAACTGAAAATTATCACTTTTACAAAAATTCTTAACATCAAATGTATATCACCAAGAGGAAGGATGTTGGTTGTGACGATTCCTAACATCAAATGATATAGAGGAACTTCACTCAAACATTAATAGTGACAATTTTCCAGAAATGTTTGAGTCCTCAACTGATTGAAAGTTTTACAAATGGTTTAGGTTAAGCTCTTATCATTCCCAAAGGAAGCCCATGATAAATCGATTCTATGTGGTGGATTGTGTAAAATTATCAAGTGCATGATAATGACAACTACAGGATTGGACTCTGTTAGACTCTAAATGTACAACTATCCAGCAAAGTTGATCAGTCTTGTGCCCGGGTTACATGAGGACTTTGCAAAATATGTCCTTGACCACAAACTAATAAAGCATTAGCAGAAAACATCCAAACACAATGTCATCATACATGGAGGTGTCATGGACTTGACTTTATTTATGTCATCTACCTACTCCTTACCATGACCTTATGCTGCCCTTTGCATGATATGTTGACTTGCTTCCTGTTTGAGATATCTATGAAACGCCTGAACCAAGCTACACCACTTAGAGAACAGATTTTCATTCATTGACTACAAATGATAACCCTAGAGTTTAGCTTCTACCCTGGGAAACATGACCAAACGACGAGGCAAATCTCAAAACTCTTGAATCCAGGTCAGAGAAAAAAAATGATTAAGCTAACAACTGAGGAAACTGTTTCACCTGAAACAAACATAGACTTCCAAAATTTCCTATCCGCAGCAACAACATACAACACTAACGTTCTTGACAAGCATGACAACTTAATTGAAATGAAGGCACCATACTTTATAAACACAGAAATCCTGAAGAGACCTCCAGTCCATGTTACTTGATGAAATCAGAACTACATGCGACCGATCCACCTGATGCCTACAACTGAAACCTGACCAAATTGTGACACTAAAAACCTCCCAATACATGACCTAAAGCTGAAGTCAAGAGAAGCAGCAAAACAAGGTACTCGATCAGCAATCATGAAGTGGATTGGGGAAAATACCTGCAGATACTATGATATAAGTCTTCCCCATACAGTCGATGATTCCAAATTAGGCGTCCTCTTCATCGAACTATTATTCCATGTCGATGGCACTGTATTCAATTTCTCCGATGCAGAATCCATAACCCACAATAAGCAAAACGGAAAAAGGATTACTGAGGCCGGTTTTCACAATTATCGTTCTCCCAAGTGGCACAAGTAGAACTCGGGATATAAACCGGGTGAAGGAGGTGGCATCGTTATCGGTTTGTGACCGCGGCATCTGGATTGGAAGCTGGGGTTTCAGCTGGTGCCGGATCTTCCATAGAACTGGTCCCGGGTCAGAGGGGAGCTGGTATCGTGAAGACGATGGCACCAATTCCTTCGAGTTAGGCATATCGCCCCTCGGTGCGGCCGGCACCCCTTTTGAATGAGATTTAAAGATAGGATAAAAAAAAAATCGGTCTTCCATAACCTTTCATTAGTACTACGTGCTTCTAAACTCAGTTCCTTAATTGTGGGAGGGCACTTTAAAAGGATGTCATATTTCTATAACGAGTCAATGTTTCCCTATAAACAAGGCTTATTTCATTGAAAATTTGTAATTTGTAAAGGAACAGTTTCATAGTTGAATATTTTTATATTAACTTGGAGAAGTAGCCTTAAATGACATTATATTTTCCAGTCTTCATTAAAATTGTGAAACAGACAGTTCTAAAGAAACTTCTTCAGTATTTCCTATGGACTTCTTGCTTCCACTTGCATGTGCACTGCACCTTATGTTTGCGTGTGTGACTGGTTGAGTTTCAGTTTGGGACTGCATTCTAGGATCAAGAGGTTGGAAAGGCTGAGCTGGTGGAAACATTCAGTTTTTACCTGCTAGTTAGCAGCTTTTCATTTCACATCCCTTATTTTTCGTATTTTCTTCCACAAGATCCTTCCTTTCTGATCTTTGTGCTGATAATAGTGTCGGCCCAAGAGTAGGATGGGCCTTCTGGTCACTTGCTGAAATTGAGTCATTAGAAAACAAGTCCTGAAAATTTCTGGGTTATTCAATTGCTTTGAATTGCTTGAGAGCAGTACTTGCCATGAATTTAAAAAAGAAACAGTCTCAAATAATGTCATCTACCAAATCATGAATGATTCATCTAATCCAACATGTACATCTGTATGTGATTATGTACATTGTTTGTTAGAGGTAACTTTAGACTGTTTGTGCGGCTGCAGATGTCCTGATGACATGGTAAATTTGACAACATACAACCTTGGTTAAATCTTACCATGTTGTTGAGAAAAAGTAAATTAAAATAAAAACATAGCTAACATGAAATATGAAAATAGAAAAGGTGCAAGTGTCAATCACAAAATGGGGGGGGGGGGAACTTGAGCGATAAGAGGCAGCTGAAGCGGGTGGTTGCGTGCTTGCTCCAAAATAGTGGTAATATGTGCTTCTTTCTTTGGTACTGGTTATGACATGATTTACCGGTGGTAAAAACAACCGTTGAAGTTTTATAGTGGTGAAGACATATATGGGTGTTAACATTTAACAATCACCAGTATACATACGATTTAACGGTGACAAAAATCCACCGTAGGGTATATATACCAGCCACATAAATATCTACACCTTTCTCCTATCAAGTTCTAGTTCCAATCAATCGAAGATATGTCTCGCGGGATCTATTCCTTACAAGTCAATGCACTAAGGGGAAAAAAATGCAGCCACATGTTGAAAGACATCGTTGGAAAGATGAAATCAGCCCTGAAAAATAAAGTATTCTGTTGCTTTCACCATTACAATTTCCCTCCATCAAAAGGTGTATCTATACATCAAGAAATCATGGCGATTGCCAAACAAAAAAAGAAGCCAGCTTCACCTTTCATGATGTTCCCAGCTTTCATACAATGAAGAACAAAATGATATTCTTCCTTTGGTGCTTTTAATATCCGCCTTTGGATTAGTTTTACATGTTGGCTAATTCTTTGGCTTATTTTTACAGGTTGACTAATTCTTTTGTTTTATTTCTACCAAGTATCAGACTTAAAATTAATTTTAGTTAACAAAGGAAAAACATCCTCAGTTTTTGTGTTTGCAGTTTTCAACGAACAAGGAATGATCCTTTTGGTTCTATATTCTAGTTCCTTAATTTTTATATGTGAGATTTTTCCACAAAAATCTTTGCCTTAGAGGCAAAATTCCATAATCAATCCTGCATGTTGCCACATCAAAAACCCCGAGATACTTTTTTACATATATATCTCACTTTCAGTCATTGACATTTTTGAAACTGTACTCTTCAACTTGGTTCACTTAATAGCTCCTGTTGGTTGTTATACCTATTAATGAGTTACATCTTTCTACTTAAACTCATCCCCACAATCTTGATCTATATAATTTTGGAGTTTGTACGGAAGCCAAATTAGCAATTTTTCCTTTCTAGTTTTATTTTCTTTATAATATTTTCAATTGAAGGATACTTTCATCATTTGGGTGACTAATATTTTTTAGTGCTTTGGCTTCTTTCAGGTGGTGGGTAAAATCCTGCTCACCTGAAGGGATAATTTCATCATTTGGGTGATTACTTCAATACTTTTGACGAGATCAAGTGTTTGTTTGAAAAACCGAAGGAAAAGTTGGGTGGACACTTGGTGTTTCACAAAAGGAGTTATCTCTTATTTTTCTCATTTAATTTGTGGAGCAATGTCTCTTAACATTGAAAACATTGTTGGTTTGGATTTTAGAGTTAAATACATTGACGTCGCATGTAGTGATTGGGAAAACATATATACGTTACTTTTTTACAGTTCAATTAAAAAAAACTATGTGTTAAACTGTTTTAAATCCAATGTACGGGGACTTTCTGTAGTGAGATAGATCTTCATGATTGATGTATACACATGCAGCAATTGTTACGTTAGAAAGAATTTTATCATGAAGGAGCATGATTTTAATGCAGAGACAACTGCATGTATAAGAGATTCTGAACATCGTCTTTACTTTACTCTGTGCACCAAAACTTTCCTTGTTGGGTCCTGAAATTATTTTTTTACAAAGTGCGAGTCAACCAGACCCCTACTGAAACACAAAAGGTTGTAGGATAATAATTGAAAAAAATAAAAGAGTCTTCACTAGAATTGTGCACAAAACAATGGGCCAACATCAAATTTCCCAGACAAGTATAAGTGGCTTTTTGTCGATTTCTTTTCTGTTTCCTTCTCCCATTTTATCTCTCCTCACTCTCTTGAATCTTGTTCGTTGCCTTCTATTTGTAAGGGATTTATGTTGAGCAACAAAAAGTCCCCAGCCATCTATGGCGATTGGTGAGCACACCAGAGCTTGAGCAGCGGCAGTAAAAACACAACAAGTATTATTTTTTCTTTCTCTCACCCCTCAAGTTTCTTCTACATTTCTTTCTCTGAGGGTGTTCTACTATGTCACGGTGTGTGGGGTACGGTGCGGGTGCCGGTGTGATACATCTCAAAAAATTCCAGTGTGGCGGTGCACCGTGGGTATTTATTATTATTATTATTAATTTATTATTATAATATATTAATAATATCAAATTTGATTAAAAAACTGAAAAAAATTGAAATCAATAAGGTGTGGGTTGGGTGCGAATTTGGGTCGCAGACCGACGCGGGTGCATCACTAGGGTTGCTGCACCCGGGTGACATAGGTGTTCTGTGGTGAAATGGGCCCCTCATTTTTTATTCTTTTTTTTTATTTGTTTTCTCCTTTCTGTTTTTTTACTGACGTGGAATATGCCAAATCTTTTTTTTTTCTTTGGTTGCTCTTGCTGCACACTGCAGGGGCTCATTATCAACTGACCCCACCTGATGACAAAGAATAGCAGATTTGGCCGAAGAAGAGATTCAGTGCTATGGGGTTCCTTGGTGAAATAAGTCTAGCAGGGGGTAGTAACGGTGAATATTTTTTTATTGATTTTGCCGTTTTTCTTTTCTGTTGTTCAGGAGCAAGCAAGAAGGCTCTCTGTAGTCGGTGCATGCAACATTACAGGGCAGAACAAAAATCATGTGATAACACAACTACATGATTTATTTTATGATAGACTCAAGTAATATCATAATTACAAGTAGGCAATAAGCACTCAAGAAAATTAAATGCAACAATGACACTATATGAACTGGTTTTACGATAAAAAGACGTTTACAAAGAGGTCATAAATAGTAAAACAAACCAGATTGCAATAAAGCAACTGTAGGATTCTTTTATTATTCATTCAAATAAAATCGTGTCTACAAAAAGAGTTTCTATCGTCAAATTTATGTGTTAAATGGAGAGGGAGGCATGAGTATGTTAACCATCATCCATATTAAGATACTATGCATAACGTCACATATGTATATTTCATGATGGTCACAACATATTATTGCATTTCAGAACCCAGTTTTGATAGACTATCTAAATAAGAAATAGTGTCTCAACTGCAGGCATGTACAAATACAATTCATGCTAGCACACTGTCACTAAATATTTTTGTTTATGCCCTACGACCAATACTTTAGGACGAGAACCGTAGCGAATAACATCTACACTTGGTCAGGACAATGAATGAGTTTTCCTACCCAAGCCATTTGCATATTTTGTGTGAACCACAATTGCGCGATAACCTTTTCCACCTTTTTTTTCTCTCTTTCTCTTTCTCCCCTTAAACCCACCAGTTAAGTTGCAGAAGTGTAATGTAAATATAGGATTTCCCCATTCTTTTAAACGACAAAAGATTGAATGCATGACAAAACAAGAGGTCGGAATGATTGCGTTTTGCTCCTCTTCGTCCCGTGGCAACGTCTTTCTTTTTACTAGCGCCTTCTAGTACTCCAGAAAGGTTAGTTGGATATGCAGTTGCAAAGTTCCTATTTTCTATAACCACATCAATTGGAGGCTTCAGATTCTTGTTTGGACATAATGTCTTAAAAAGGCAGATTATGTCGGTTGGATTTCTCTCGTGCTACCCTGTGTGTGTTGATTGCTCTTCCATATCAACTTCCTTCTTGCCTTTTAGGGTCTTAGACCAAATCGTCTCTAACGCATCGCCTCTCTCTCTGCCTCTATATTATCTCTCTCTTTATCTCCCGCCCGATCCATCATGGTTTCCACCGGTGAGTACTCACTACAACAAATGTTGGAAACTGGAATTAGGATTGAGCCATTAGGATCGGTTTGTAGATCCTTTCCTAAATCTCAACGTAAAAAAGATGTGTTACTTGTGACAATAAAGCCAATCCCTCGCCCCCTTTCTTGTGAAAATCCACCTTCCACTCATCCCTGTGGCCCTTGCCATTGCAGCATGCACTGATGTCAAGCATCCATCACAATCGACCGATTGTTGCTGACAGAAGAGGTGGAGAAGAAGAAAGGTTTCTCAACTCTGTCATTGATTCCCAAATTTTCCATTTCATCAAAAAATCCATGATTCACCTGCTTTGTTGCTCGTTTTCTGGCATTTCTCCTTGCTTAGTTTGCTGGTTGCCCACCTCACCATCGTCATGTTGTTGTTCATCTCCTCTGCTTGCAGCAATCGCCGAATTGCTGGTTCGCTCGGATTGAATAGGAGTTTGGTTTTCGAATATTTGTTGAAAATAAGAGAAAATATATGGTTAATAAATATTTCAAGAAATATTAAAAATTAATTAGAATCTGGCCAGGCTCACTCTTAAATTAGCCATGAAATGTAATCTGCTTGCAGTCAGCTCAATTGGATGAGCGCGAGAATTAGGGGATGCACAGGTGACCAACTCTTGGTAGAAGGCAGAGGAAGAGCTTGAGAAATCTGGCCGCATTTTAAGGGGGATATGGGATTTTTCTTTGAAATTTTTGTTTAAGGTGGCCGCATGTTAGTTGTTTTCTTTTGTGGATTAATGTCTTTGTATCACTTTGACCCTCACATTTTGCACAACATATTCATTAGCTCCAGCATTAATTCTGTGGATTAATGTCTGGATTTCTCATGTTTTGTTGATTCGCTTGATTGTCACATGTGACAGAAGGAACGTAGGGTTTCCTTCATCTTTTCAGTTGTTTCAATTGTGGTTTTTTTTTTTGGTTTGAGTTTTTGTTGCCTCTGTTGACAATGCAGAATCTCGTGTTTGGATGATGTGACTAACGTGGATTGGCTCCTTCTCTTTTTGTTTTGTCCGGCTTGGATTGAAGATACAGGAGTTACGAAGATGAGGTATTCTGGTTCTTCACTTCTTTGTCTTCTTTTGATTGTTTAGGTATTCTGGCTCCCTCCCTCGTCTCTCTCTTTCGTTTGTTCTTTTTCTACCAAACAATGCCAACCAGAATTACCCAACGCCTTTTTATCATCAAAATCAGACAGGCCAAATTTTGTGGACTCATTTAGGGGAACCAGAGCCACTCAACCCTGGTCCATTCTCCAGCCATCACCACCAAACCTGGCCACAGCCACAGGTGCCGAATGGTTACACTCGATTGTGGTGTTGGCCAAGGCTTAACCGTTCCATACAATTCACTCAGGCTACAGTGATTGGCAGTCCAACACCCTGCCCTCTCTTTTATTCATGCTCTTTCCCCACCAATAGAAAAGAATGTGAGGAGAGGATAGACTTACTATGAAGCTTTTACTCTTTTTAGTTATTCTGTAGCTTCTACATCCCCACTTCTATTAATGAGAATATTCTTTGCTGACCAGGCATCTCTTCTACATTTCTATTTTCAAATTTCCCCTCCCTTGAAGACTGAGATTAATTTAGGCTGTGCCCATAATTTGGCCATAGCCTTTAATATTTCTATTTTCCTTTTAACGAGTTCAGAAGAATTTTAATATGAGTTAAAGATTAACTTGGCTTGATACTTAAGATACAGTAAAAATTAATCTCCGCTTTGTGCTCTCATTCAAACACAGGACACTATACTTGCACTTTCAGTGGGACCTGAGTTATGCCAAACTGAAAATCTTGAATTGTATTTAAGGATTAATGCACTTGAAGACAATACATCAGCATTTATTGATTATAATTTTTTTATTATATTTTTTGCACATAGGCCCTCATTTGATTAAGGTTACTTCAATCTTTAGGTGTGATTGCGATACTACACACACATGTTTGCTCCAGTCATTACCATGAACCTGTCCAGAGCCACAGGTGCTGAATGGTTACACTCAATTCGGGTGTTGGCCAAGGCTTAACCATTCCATACAATTCACTCAGGCTACAGTGATTGGTTATCCAACACCCATCCTATTTTTTTTCATGCTCTTTCCCCACCAATAGAAAGGAATCCGAGGAGACGATAGACTGATTATGAAGCTTTTACTCTTTTTAGTTATTATGTAGCTTCTATATCCCCACTTCTATTAATGAGAATATTCTTTGCTGTCCATGCATCTGTTCTACATTTCTATTTTCAAATTTTCCCTTCCCTAAAGACCAAGATCAATTTAGGCTGTGCCCAGAATTTGGCCACAGTCTTTCATATTTATATTTTCATTTTAACGAGTTCAGAAAATTCTAATCTAAGTTAAAGATTGAACTTGAATCCTTAATTTATGGCAAAAAATAAACTCCGTTTGGCACTCTCATTCAAACACAGAACACTATATTTTGCACTTTCAGTGGCACTTGAGTCATGTCAAACTGAAAATCTTAAATTTCTTTTTAAGGATTAATGCACTTGACGAGAAGTATGTTAGTCTTTATTGGAATATAATTTTTATTATTATTTTTAGCACGTTGGCCCTGATTTGATTAAGGTTACTACAATCTTCAGGTGTGATTGAGATACTACACACACATGTTTGCTCTGCATGATACGGATTGACTTGCCAAAATCTCTTCGAAGCTACATATAGTCAAGTGGTCATGCATGATATGTTGATTCTCTGTATGTCCTCGTGCTTCAAAGGTTTCAATCATTTCTTTCTACGTTTCCTGTTATTTTAGCAAATAGGGATGGGTAAAGTAGCCAACTCTTTGGCTTATGCTGCTTGCTAAAGCATAAGCCTTCTGCTTGTTCCCTGTAGCGTGAGAGAAGGCTTTGGACCTAAAGGAATCTGACTTTTGTGTTCGGGATGCAATATAGGATATGCATATAAGTTTATTAAGATTTAGTTCTAAGTCTTCTGACTATCTTGGTCAAAGTGACCATGAGGGTATTTATTTTGGTGTTACTCCTGGCATAATTGTTCTAGAATAAGAACTGTTGCCATAATTGCATCTGGTTCCTACCATGCGCAGCATGAACAGAAACATCTTGTTCGAATGTTCTTGCAACCAGGTGCATCTGTTCCTCTTGGAACAGATGCTTGGTGTCAATAATCAACATATATGTATATGTATATGTATATATATATATATATATATATATATAGAGAGAGAGAGAGAGAGATGCTTGGGTATGTGTATATATAACTTCTTTATGTCGATATTCATTTAGCAGAATTGAACATATGGCAATTAATAAAAATAAAAAGCACACTTCCAGTTATAATTTGTTGTTAATATTACTGATCTTTTAGTAAAATTTGCATATGTTTTCTTCCATAAAGTACTTGCAGATCAACAGCAATATTTATGTTGATGAACCTAAGGGAATAAAATTATAAAATATATATAGATATAAGTATGTATCTATGTATACACACAGACACACACAAATATGCTTATGTAGCACCCATCTCTTATTGAGTGTCTATTTGCTAGGTTGAAGAGCAACAAGGGATTTTCCATCTGCATCTATATTTTGCAATCTATCTATTTCTCAATGTTGTCTGATGTATCTATTTTTGCGGACTTGTATGTGAGCTTATGAATCTCTAACAATATGAAGTAACAGCAGTCTTGGTCACTGTAATGACCAGCTCTTTGTTATGAACCTCATGGTTTGGATCTTTTGACTTCAAATGCTGACAAGCTGCTAATTGATTAACAACATCAGATCCGCAGCTTCAATGTGTAGTTTCTGATGAGGTTTATTTCTCTTTTCAGTTTCATTCTAGTACCCATGAGTAGTTTTATTGCTTTTGAATATTATTCTTGGATTTATACTTCATGTTTCTGGTCTACTCAAAAAGTATATCACATGAGAGCGTGGCATTATGTTCATACATTAAGCTTATTATCTCTTATTTTGGAGAGAAAATTTATTTTCATTTAGACAACCTCTGTTTTCACTTCTTACATTAGTTGCTTGACTAGATTGGAATTGTTATAACTCATTTAGCTCAGTATGAATCCCTAAAACCTATGCATGGCCAAGCTCAGCCAAACAATCATGGACACATAGAAACACATGTATAGAACATTAAATCAATATTGTAAAGCTGGTATGTTACTTCAACGTGGATTTTTAGGATAGGATAAATCTTAAACTTACTCTTGCTATAATTCAGTGTTTCAGGTTGATTAAGGACCATTGTTTGTTGGTTTTGGCAAGGTATTTTTTGTTTCAACCTTCCTTGATAATATGCCATAAACCATGGAAATTGTATATGACTTAAAGAAAAGGAAATCCCTCCTTGACTATGCTTTTTATTCTCATTGCTAATGTATTTCAAAAAGGACTGGTGGAATCTATTTTAACACAGTGTGACTTTAACTTGTACATATAAGAAACTTTGCTACTAAAATCTCTATAAGATCCATAATGTCGGTAGATACATATTCCTTTTTTTTTGGTTCTTTCAGTAGTCTTTTAATATATTCGAACAATTTATAATAGTTAAGAGAACTGTCAAACATGTTGTAGTTGTGGTAACTCTTTAAAATACCTTTTTCTTGTCTTCATGTGACTGTTGACAATTTTATTGATGTCCATGGAGGGAATCTAAAATACATGAAGGGAGCCTATGTCTACAACAAATCACCATTTATTGATATTGATGATTTTGACAAACTACTGAACCAGTTACAACTTGGAGGTATTTGTATCAGTTTTTTAAATGTCTAATTGTCGATTGTTGTTTCATGTTCTCCATGAGCAAGGTGTTCTTTGTCACAGTCATAAATTAGTTGCTATTTTTTTGTTGCAGCTCTAGTTAGATATGTTGCTTTTTAAGATGTAGGAGGCAATGGGGCTTGTTAGAGTGTATTTGAAGCCCCACGGCAAAGGCCTAATTACATTAAGTCTTTTATTCTCTACTCGAGTTAAATGTCTTATGTTATTTTAGTATTGATTGGTTGCTTGCATTTGAGTTATCGTCATAGACTTAGTATTATTACCGTGCACTTTTTGTGCATGTCAAATGTTAAAGGGTTGCCCAATTTCATTTCTATGAAGTAAGAACTAGCAAAGCAACAAGTTGTGATGCATAAGTTTTAGTATATAATGCCCACAAAGATTATGTCAAAAATTTAAAGAAAAGAAATGGAAGCAAAAAGCATTATTATCTCATGTCAAAATCAGAAATGAAGGATAAAACTATCTGCTAGTTTGCGTGCTGACAGAAGATTAATTTAGTTGTTACCTACAATTTTCCATCAAAGCTTGTGAAATATTTAATAACTTGTAAGTATGGCAGATGAAAAAAAAGCAATACTTTCATTTATTTAAGCAACACACTTGCGGGGCACTTTTTCATCGAACCGTTAGAAGTAAAATAAATTCATTAAACTTGACATGGTTTAATTTGACATACAACCATTGTTAAATCCACCATTAGTTAAATTCTACCATATTGTTGAGAGAAAAGTAAATTAAAATAAAAACATAGCTAACTTGTAGAAAAGATACAAGTGTTAATCATAAAACAGAGAGGGAGGGACACTTGAGCGATAAGATAAGCATGCAGCTGAAGGGGCGGGCTCTCAGTGTCTCCAATACTGGTTAGAGCAAGATATACGGTGGAAAAAACTACCATTGTAGGTCTATAGCGGTGAAGACTTGAAGCAATGTTAAACATCACTGGTATACATGGATTTAGCGGCAACAAAATCACTGCTGTAGGGCACATATACCAGCCACTAAATCTCTAGTATAGATAAGGATGCGCACCTCTCATCGAGCAAGTTCCAGTTCCAATCAATCAAAGATATGTCTCACGAGATCCATTCCTTACAAGTCATTGCACTTGGGGAAAATGCAGCCACATTTTTGTTTAAGGAGGAAAGACATTGTTGGAAAGATGAAATCAACCCTGAAAAGTAATGTATTTTGTTGCTTTCGCCATTACATTTTCCCTCTATCAAAATGTGAATATATATATCAATAAATCATGGCACCTTCAATTGAAGCAGAACATTGCCAACAAAAAGAAAAGAACTCAATTTCACCATTTAGGATGTTCCCAGATTTCATACATGAACTACAACTTATAGAACCTTTTGGGTGGTTTTAATATCCACCTTCTGATTAGTTTTACATGTTTGCTCATTCTTTGGCCTACTTTTACATGTTGACTAATTTTTTTGTTTTATTTTTATCCAAGTAGGAGTCTTAAAATTAATTTTAGTTAAGGAAAAATGTCCTCAGTTTTGGTGTTTGTGAATGATTCTGATAAGTATATCTTCTACATCCTTAATTTTTATCTTTGAGATGTCTCCACAAAAATCTTTGCCTTATGGGCAGAATTCCATAATCAATCCTGCATGTTGCCACATCAAAAACCCTGACATACATTTTTATATATATCAACCATTGACATTTTTGAGACCATACTGTTCAACTTGGATCAACTTAATAGCTCATATTGGTTGTCAGTTCAGAATACCTTTTACATATATAAAGCTATTTGTGAGTTACATCTTTCTACTTAAACTTATCCCCACAATCTTGATCTAGATAACTTTGGAGTTTGTACCGGAGCCATTAATTAGCAGTTTTTCCTTTTTAATTCTATTTTCTTGACAATATTTTCAATTTGATGGGTCAATTTCATCATTTGGATGATTACTTTAATACTTTTGACAAGATCAAGTGTTTGTTTGAAAAAAGAAGGAAAAGTTGGACATTTGGTGTTTTTCAAAAGGAGTTCCCTCTTATTTTTCCCATTTAATTGGTGGAGCAGTCATTGTAAACATTGAAAACATTACTGGTGTGGATTCTTAGATCTAAATACATTGAGATGCACATAGTGGCTGGGAAGACATACATATGTTACTTTTTTTAGGTTTAATTTTTTTTAAAAAAAACAAGTGTTGAACTGTTTTTAAATCCAATGTACGGCTTCTACTGGACTTTTTGTAAGTGAGATAGATCTGTATGATTGATGTATACACATGCAGCTACATTCTATAATGCAATTGTTACATTATGAAGAATTTTTGATGGAGGAGCACGATCTGTAATGCAAGCCGCAGCTGCATGTATAAGGGATTATGAACAAATCGTCTTTACTTTACTCTAAGCAACTAAAGTCTTCCCTGATTAGGTCCAGCATTTAATTTTTCATAAAGAACGGGTCAACCTGACCTCTACTGAAACCCAAAAGATTGCATGTTAATAATTGAAAAAAATAAATGGCTTTTCATTGGAATTGTGTACAAAACAATGGGTCAATGTCAAATTTCCCATACAGGTATAAGTGGCTCTTTGTTGACTTCTTTTCCATTTCCTTCTCTCATTTTATCTCTCCTCACTCTCTTGAATATTGTTTGTCCCCTTCTATTTTTGAGGATTTTACGTTGAGCAGCTGGAAGCGTCTAGTGTCACCAGCCATCTATGGCGATCGGTGAGCAACCAGAGCTTGAACAGCAGCAGTAAAAACCCAACAACAACAGGTATTAATTTTTCTTTCTCTCTCTTCCTCAAGTTTCTTCTTCATTTCTTGCTCTGAGGGTGTCCTAAGGCGAAATCCGGTGCGTCATTTTTTTATTCCTTTTTCGATCAGTTTTCCCCTTTCTTGTTTCTTGTTGATCTGGCAGATGCCGGATCAGTTCTTTTTTTCTTTTTCCTTTTGTTGCTCGTACTACACCTACAGGAGTTCATTATCAACTGACCCCACCTGATGACAGAGAAGTAGCAGATTTGGCTGAAGAAGAGATTTTGCACTCTAGGGTTATCTTCTTCCTTAGTGAAACAGAGTCCACCTGGGGATAGTAACAATGAACATTTTTTTATTCATTTATGCCCTTTTCTGTTGTTCTGGAGCACAAAGGCTCTATGTGGCACAGGAATTGCACCTCTGGTCCTAAAATATCACATACCATGCAATATATATGAATGAATGATGTCTTCAATGAAATTTTTTATTTCAACATCCGTTTAGGAAGGCTCCAAGCCCCAAAAATGCGCTTGAGTGCTCAAAATGTGACTTATGTGTGTCATCATCATCTTGTTCAGGCATGGCTTGATGAGCGAAGGTAAAAGGTGTGCTCGAAAAAAGAAAAAAACTATTATCCTAAGGAAATCCCAGTCAAAACCATATTGTGGTTGGTAACCTCTTCAAATTTGTTTTTTCACTTTGACCAGTTATTCCTCACACTATATAATCACATTGGCTGGTCCTGCCAAAATGACAGAACCACATATTGTGGTTGGTAACCTCTTCTAATTTGTCTTTTTATTAATTGTTAGTTCATGAGAATTTTTAAATACAAAAATGTAGAAAAAGCTCAACATAGCTATATACATATATATATGGATCAATTAGAGCCGATTTACCCCATTAATGGTACAATTCCCATACCCATATCAAGAAAATCCTTCATTTTCTACCTAGGTATCACTTTTATTTTCATTTTCATCATCAACGTTGTCTTATTGCGCTATTTTTACTTACCTTTGTGAGATTTTATGTTTACATTTAAAATTACTGTTTACATTTAGCAAACACTAAGGTTGCTATTATTGTACCAAAACATTTTTTAGTATGCATTTATAAACAAATTTAAGAGGCCAATGCATAGATACGGCATGCCCTAAGATTGTAACCTATACTAATTTCAATAGGCAACATTGACAAATTCATATTAAGAGATTGTAAGGTGGTCATATTACTAATGAAAGAAAATTATGTTTAATTTCAAGATCTGTTAGAAAAGGTAGTCATACTAATAACTAATCAATTTTTGCAGTTAGAAGATTAGGCTCCTAGTGCTCATCATTGGGGTGGTATAGAAAATTTGAGCAAGAATAATTGGTAATGCTTTTAAATATATAAAAGATTATATGAAACCTAAAAAATTTATTGAGTTATAAAGTTTAATTGAGTTGAGTTCATGTAACTTGAACTGAACTTTTTTATATTCCGGAAATGGACTGTTTTAGCAAATAAGTCGAGCTCAAATCGAGGTTTACTGAGTGAGTTTCAGTCGAGCTTGAGTTCGCTTGACTTGTTGTACAACCATATCCACTTTCACACACCCGAATGGGCTTGTCCCCTATTTATAATGGTGAACATGTTGGAGGAGGGAGGCTTCCAATTAAGGATGCCATGAATATATCAGCCTTGAATCAGATATCTGACAGAATTGTTTCGAAAAGATCAGAAGAAGAAAAAATTTAATATTTCATTCAAAAATCAGATCAGTTCAGATTTAAGAAATAATATTGGATCAAATTCACATTTAGATATACATAAATATCCAATTGAATTCAAATTCGTATTTAGTTTTAAACAAAAAACCTATATTCGATGCTCTCACAATATGAAAATCAACCAAAATTGGATTCATACTGAGACATGAATATATAAATCGGATTCAAATTAGATTTGAATTTTGAAATTTGATTTGGGATTCGGATTTGAATACAACATTTCATTCATTCATATTAAAATCTGGATTTGAATCCAAGTATATGAATATCTGAAAAAGTTGATACGGTTAATAAGAGAACAATTCTCCATCCCATCTTCATGTAAATCACCATTTAATGTTTACATCCATTTGATGTAGCTCTAAGTCAAAATAGTTTTGAAATTAAAATAAACTTCATTCATTGACTTCTTAGTTGAAATGTCTCATTATAGTAAATGCCATCCATTTGAGTGAAGCCTTTTAGCAACCATCATTGCCTTGTACCTATTAATTTTGTCATTAGAGTTTTTTCAGTCTTAAATACCTATTTACATCATATGTGTTTGACTATTTTAGATAGAGCGACAAGGTCCCACACTTGAGTTTTAGCCGTAGAGTTTAACTCTTCTTTTATGGCTTCTATCCAATGTGCAGATTGCATACACTCAATAGTTTCCATAAAGGTGATTATCAGATCATCATCATCTATGAAATCATTGGGCTCCTATAAGTGCACATAATCTAGATGAATAGCAAATCTTATTGTCAATGACATGAACAATAAAATATGTAACCTTTTGACCTTTCTGGATAACCAATGAAGAAGTTACTAATTGTTATAGGGTCAAAAGCCTTTATGTGAGGGTTATATAATTTGGCTCCTGCTGGATAACTTCAAATGTGTATATATAATAGTGGAGGCTTTCTGCCTGCCAATAACTATAAGGAGCTTTAGAAACAACTTTAGCAGGTACGTTATTCAAATTGTGTGCTGCTATCTTTAAAAGCCTCACTCCACAACACAACAAAGAGTGGTGAATAATTCAACATAGCATGAACCATCTCTTTAAGCATATGATTTCCTCTTTCAGTTGTACCATTCTAATATGCACTAGCAGATATAGTGCACTGAGGTACAATGCCTTCTTCATTGAGAAAACATGCTAAAGGTCCCTCTGTTACCCCATCACAGTACAACGTCCATAGTACTCACCACCTCTATCTGATCAAACACTTGCATTACTTCTCCATTTTGTTTTTCGGCCTCATTCTTAAAGTCTTTCAAAGCTTAATAGACTTCCAATTTCTCAAAAAAAGGTAGAGATAAATTAGCAGTAACAGTCAATAAAAGTGACAAAATACTTTTCGCCTATATAACATAGGGCAAATGGTCTGCATACATCTGTATGAATAACTTCTACTTTGTTGTTGCTCATTTTAGCACATTTCTTGTATGTGTTACTCTGCTTATACTTAATATGTCCTAAGCGATAGTGCCAAAACATATAGAATTTCATTCAACATGCCACATTTATTACCAATTGATATATTGCCACAAGATAGAGACTCATGGATCGTAGTTAATCAGTCAAACATGTATAACCAATCCAGATTGAATCTTCTAAATAAATAATTTTGAATTTTCAAATTAAAACAGTATCCAAGTTTATCTAGTCAAAAAATAGAAACAAGGTTTCTGCTATAAGATGATACATAAAATGTATCCACTTAAGTTTAAAAGAGAACCACTCTCTTGCATCACCTTCAAGTCCCAATGGCCTTGACATGCGAATGCATTTGTTTTCGAAGAAAGTACTCTCTTATGTTCCATTGGCTCCCTTTTGTTCATAAAAGCCTGCAATGTATCGGCAATATACACAGTGTCACTCGAATTAACCCACCAGTTATTAACTGGAATATTAATCAAGTTACATTCATGAGAAATTAATGATAAATTATCTTTCCTAGCCAACAGTTCACATACTTTTCACAATTTGTCTTTTTATGTCATTTCTTCTTACAGAAGAAGCACTTCATAGAAGAGACATCTTTTGAGGCTGATAGTAGATTGGTTAGACGTTCATGTAGCGGACTTTTTAGCCTTTTTCTTTATGACATTCTTATTTGGTCCGATTTTATGTTGACTTTTATAAGAAGCCACATGTGCACTATGCATATTCTCACTCTTCAATCTCTCTTCTTCCTCAACACACTTGGACATCAAACCATTGAATGTCTATCCATCATTATGCATGTTGTAAGAGATGTTGAAAGGACCTTATTCGGCAGGTGGAAATGATAGAATCAAGTGAGCTAAGAGGACCAAAGGAGTTAGCAACTCTAGACTACAGAAGCAGCAAGCGAAGGTGATTAGATCGCTCACACTTTTCAAAGATTGCTTTCTCATGTGTTGTCTTTTTATTAGTTAAAAAGGCACACTCATTCACATGAAGTGTTAGGTATAGATCCATATATCCTAATGTCAACAGGACAATTTCTTTTTAGTAGAATTAGATCCATCAAAAATGAGAATATTACTTGAGCTATAAAAAATAACAGAATTAGGCAATGCAAGTGACAAAAGATATAGTGACCATTCATGCTTGATCAATACAATGAAATAACAAATATAATAATAAGGCCCTTTATATTTTTTTTTCCTAAGCAAGTGTGAGAGGCCATTGCGGCCTCACTTTGGTGATAAACCACAACATAACAATGCACTTTACTCCCCTATGCTGTCGGAAGGGTGGGCAAAAGCCCTCCCCTTCTCCATTATGATAGGAAGGGCCCTCCCCATTTTGTCGTCTTTTTCACAATGGACCAGGCCCCTGACGGGGTCTGTTCTGCTGGTGCTGCTGCAAGGCAAAGAGACGCGAGGCTGCCTGGGTATGTGTTCCTCATCTGCTTCTCTCCCTCTCGTCCAGAAGGAGGCACTGCTATTGACGGGAAAAGAAAAAGGCAGGCCTGCCACTTGGTGGCCACGCCCTCCTTTTTCGTCGGTGGTTTCCATCGGTGATAGAGAGAAGGGCTTCCGCGCTCCTTTGATTTGCTTCAGGGAGGGCCCAACAGCCTTCCATCTATGTCTCTTTCTCGTATACCTGAATAGGGGTTTGCCGGATGCTGCCGGTGGAGGGGACAGAGCCCCTCGCTAGCAACCCTTCTTATTTTATTTTTAAAATACTAAAGAGTTACAAGAGAGAGAGGGAATGCAGAGACAGAGAATGTGCAATAACAAACAAACAGTACATAAAAATGGCCGGTGACAATCTGCCGTCCTCTCTCTCAATCACAAACAAACAGTACATGATACACAGGAGTGTAGAACTTGTCTTTAATACCAATTGTTGGAGTTTTGAAGTAATACTAGCCTTCAAATGCACATGCTCAAGCATAAAAATATATATAAGACTTATACTGGTTCCTACCATAGTGCACAAAGAGAATAATGAAAACAAATGACCTCCTCAGCCAATGACCACGGTCGATGAGCACAAACTCAGAATACCAAAGGTGAGTAGGGATAGATCCTCATAAATTTTCCACCTCTATTAAACCACTCTTACATCATGTGGTATTGAGCAGAGAGTTTGCAGCGCTGGAATCGGACAATAAGAGAATGCCATGGAAGCACCGATAATAAGTGAAATAGATCAACCGTGGTTCGGACACGAAGTTCATTCCAATTCCGTGCTTGGGACATGGAACGCTTCCCTCCCGCGGTTCCGACATGTTACGGATTGGTCAATATAAACATATTTCAACTTCTTGCTAGGCTCGGACGTTAGTATGACACGTTCAGAGTAAAATCCAGCCTTAAATGAGGTTTGTTTTATTGTCATATATGTAGAGGATGGATGACGTATATATGAAGTCTGCTGGTTTGTTCAATCATATTTGCAGACGATTTTGCGGCTATAACAACATATTCTTGTATTAAAGTACATGGTTTATCACATTTTTTTTCAATAAAAATAAGCTCACTTTTCATTAGGCAGCATCTGAAAAATCACCAAAAGCAATTCGAAGCAAGGCTTTGTCGTCCAAAATTCAAGCTTTCCTTATGGTACTGAAAAAGCAAGAACATAGTAACATATGGTCTTGATCAAATTATTGTTTTGACACAGCGTCGGCTTCAAAAACACCCAATCTCGATGTGACAATCAAACAGGTGGGGATAACAACATAGACTTATTCTAGAAATCAACCGCCAAGTAATGTAACAAAATCAAGAAGTAAAATGCAATAATGGCACACACATTATGTGTAGATAGAAGTGGGCACCCAGCTTGGCCAGGCTTGACAATTTTTAATTAATTTTAAATAAATAAATGCATACATATAATATTTTTCTGATATATTTTTTTGATTAAAATTTAACTGGGCTGGGCCAAGCCCCTCTTTTGTCATTTTGATGCTACAATTTAGTACTAAGCAATGATTGAAAATAAGAAGACCAAAATTAATGATTATGGGTGCATCTAGGAGGAACACACCTGTCTTAATTAAAAAATTACAAAATAGGAAAAATATATATATACATCTGAGATGAAAATTACTTCATTCTAAATAGTGCAATTCTTGTTTTATATTATCATTTCCCAATTACTTTTAATATTCATTCCTTTTCAATTCTCATGGAGATTGACCAATTTGGTACCGTTTTTTTGGCAAACTATTCACAAGTGTTTGAAATGCGATGGTCTGAAATTAATTATTTTCTCTCCAAGAAAAAGCTCATGATTTGGGTTAGTAATATTACTTGATAAGCTGATAAATATGGACCAAGAACCAAAAGGCACTTTTGTTTAACAAGAAAGTGTTAAGAGCGAAGGTTGGGATGCAAATCAACCACCAATAAAATGCCAAGCTGATCAAAGGCCGGGAAGTCATCTTGTCGATGGCGAACTTGGTCGTTCCAACTCAATGCAAGGTTGATCAGTAGAGCAAGTACTACTCTGGCAGATGGGAGGAGCAGCTGGCCGTGGTGCCCACCAGATGGGGCGGGGAGGAGAGGTCCGAGAAGAAGAGCGGCTAGGAAAGGGAAGAGGAGTAAGTGGGAACTGATGTTGTGAATGTGAAATGACCAGAGTTCCTCATATGTGAAAAGGAAAACCCCCATAAGATGCCTTGAACAAAGGTTGTTTCCCTGGTCAGCAAAGGGTGTATCTATTTGGTTGTTGGGACGTCGTATCAAGACGTAGATGTGGTAAAAATTGTGATCTTGATTTCATAATAGAAAAAGAAATTAACAATCTAATTAGAATTCAAAATGGTTTTTGCATGCTCAACAAGTGCAGGGAGGGATCAACCATTTCAAGAAAGAAGTTATATACAGGATCTATATTTATATTTTGCCAAAACAGTAAAAATCCACTTGCAATGCCTTCATAAAATGGTATTGCTCACACATTCGTTGAAAATGATGACAACAAAAACAAAGTGTCCGCATCATAAGCTATTAGATAATAAATCAGTTGCCACATGAGAACATTCTGTTTGTTTAAACACTGGTGACCAAGTATTTGCATTTAACATACCATAACCATAAAGGACAGTTTGCCATGATTGCAGCTCAATATTCAATTATTTGCCACAGTTGTACGATTGAAAAACGTTTTCTAGTAAAGTAATAACTCAAATATCAAAACTGAAATCAGGAACCGGCATTTCAGCAAATACATTTAAGTAGCTTACCTATCCACTGAAAACTCCTAATTCTCAAGTGTCAACAAGATTAATTCTATCTCATAACAAATAAATGTCCGAAACACCCTTTTTTACCCTAAGGAAAACCAAAAGGAGGGTTAGCAATTAGACAAATTTTATAAAGTTCATAAAATGCCAAGGAAAACCCACAGATGCCATATGAATTCTTTAAAAAACTTCAATTATGACAAGAACTAAAGAAAAATAAACATAGAGAAGGTTTACATTGAGTAAGACGGAGAGCAAGATTGCTCTTCTTGACTCCTTAAGTATTTTCCGGGTTTCTGCCTTCATCTATCTAAAAATGTTGCTTTCTTGCCATTTTGGAATTGTCACATTCTTGCCCACTAAGTAGTAGATAAGCACTAAAATCAGCAAGGTGAACTGGGAGAAATTTCAGAGAGAGAGAGAAAGAGAGAGAGCAGAAAGTTGCAGATATTCACTGCCGGCCCTAAGAAGATTGTCAAACAAAATGGTCAAAGGAACAGATCACAAGACATGACGTTATCAGGACAAACGGTCCTCTCCTGAACAAACATATTGAACTAGTGATGAGTGATCAATCCATGGAAGATGGCACAAACAATGCACAAAGCTATAACAAAAACAGACAACATCAACGAATTCAAGAGTGTGAATCCAAAGGAAAATTTGAAAATTCTAATGCATCGCACACTAAACGATCTTCCAGCAACTCTATCACCGAAACCAACAATCCAACCAGAAATCCCAGAGTTACACACCAAAACAGACGAAGTTGGAAAAATTTTTTCATGTCCAAGAAATGAGAACGAGAAGGAACAAAACAATCATGAATACATCCAATCCATGGCCATACTGAATGGTCTTCCACAAATCCAGTCATCTGAAGCCCAACGGACCTAGAAATCTCAAACATTCTTCAATAGAGTTTCTCGAAAAATATCAAGCAAGAAACAACTACTAGGCTTATCAAAACAATCAGTCGATTGAGAATGAAGGACACCGCAAAAGAAGAGCAAGAAAGAACTAAATTCATACACATCAAATACGATCAGTACCTAAGTTTCAATCAATCTCAAGCTCTCAAAATAATTTTAAAAACAAGACCGGCAAAAAAAATTACTAATCAGCAAGGCCACTTGTGTCAGCTGGCCTGGGTCCCAGGTACCCCGCGGTGGCTCAGCCTGCCGCCCAGGTCTATGTGTCAGTGCTCTCTCTCTCTCTCTTCCCGGCTTCTTGCTTTTGGCAGGAAATTTTTGAGAGAACCTTCGCGGTTGGCGGGGTTATTATAGAAAATTTTCACTTCGTCCTTGATAACTTGCTGTAATTTTGAAAAGTGCCTTCACATTTTCAATTTCTTAATAGAAACCCTTCTTTTGCCCACCGACTGCTTAACAGGTACTTGCTTTAGTTTAAAAATTTTATAGTTATATTTTGTCAAAACTCTTCTGTATTGCAAAAATAGGGCCATTTATTTAGTGAGTAAAATAAGCACTCGAAGTCTGGAATTTCCAATCTTACAAGATAAAGAAATCACCAACGTCCAATGCAATAGATCAAGATTTATAAGAATAAAAAAATATGTAGCCTTTTCAAGTTATAAATTAATTTATACAACTAAACACTCAACATTTTCTTAAAACATTTCAAACACATCTATGTGGCTGCTTTTACAAAAAAAGCCAAATGAATGAAAACTATCAGCAGGCCACTCTTCCACTAATTCTCATAAGTTATTCTTATTGGTATCCATTCCTTTTGTCTCTTTGTTTAATTTTGATATAGAAAGGAGGATGCTGAGTGAAAGAAGAATACAATCAAATTTTCATATTAAAAGAACTCGAAATTGATTTCATTCTCTTTTTCCCTCTCTGCTTTTTCCATACATATATATATACACACACACACAGAGAGAGAGAGGGAGAGAGTGAAATTGGTACGTAACTGACCATTTGATTTTTCAAGGATAAAAGTTTGAGAGAAATTCAAAGAGAGAAAAAGGTGATGTTTTAGTCTTTGGCCGTTAAAAAAAATGGAAAATAGCCTAATATCTTGGAAAAAAATGAAAAAAAGGCTGATTTAGAAAGAGAGAAATTGGTAGGCACGTGACCATTTGATTTTTCCAAGAGAAAAGTGAGAGAGAAAGTCAAAGAGAAAAGAAGAGGTGATATTTTAGTCTTTGGGCATTGAAAGCACAATCGCTTAAACAGTAAACAACCACTTGTAAACAGTCTGCATCATAAGCTACTTGCTAATAAATCAGTTACACATGAGAATATTATCGGTGGTTAAACACTGATGGCTAAGTATTTTACCTTTAATATACCATAACCATAAAATACAATCTTCCCATGGTTGCAGCTCAATATTCATGTGTTTGGCACATCTGTAGAACGCACAAACTTTTTATACAAAAAGAAATAACTCAAGTATCAAAACTGAAATCGTCTTTTAGGAAACTACACTTGGCAAACACATTTAAGAAGCTTATCTTTCCACTAAAAACTCTTAATTCTTCAAGTCGCAACAGGAATTAATTCCATTTCCTAACAAACAAATGGAACTCTCCAAGACATGCCTTTTTACCCTAGGAAAACCCAACAAGAGGGTATGAAATGAGACCAATTTTCCTGCATCCACTGAAAACTCTTAATTCTTCAAGTCGCAACAGGAATTAATTCCATTTCCTAACAAACAAATGGAACTCTCCAGGACATGCCTTTTTACCCTAGGAAAACCCAACAAGAGGGTATGAAATGAGACCAATTTTCCAACAAGAGGGTATGAAAATCCAAAGATGCCACACGAATTCTTGAAGAAACTTCATCAATTAAGACATGGACTAAAGAAAAATAAAAATAGACATGTTACCCAAGAGGGAGACAGAGAGCAAGATTGCTCTTCTTGACTCCTTATGTAGTTCGCAGGATTCTGCTTTCTGATTTTTGAAAATGCTGCATTTTGCCACTCTAACATTGTCAAGTACTTTGGCATAAAGTTAATTGTAAGCCTGTAAAAGAGAAAGAAGGATGAAGATGATGAAGAAAAGAAATTAATGTGGTTCAGAATAAAAATTCCTACTCCACGACTCAGTCATCAATTTCATGATGATCTGGTTCCCTTAGCACAGTATTTATACATTGCTCTATCTGATTCGAATTTGAATCAGTTTCCATGGGCGTGCAATCTGTTTGCTTGAATTTCTCGTTTGGTTTTGAATAGGAGAAACTGACATTCTCCCGAAATCTTTCATAATTGTGAAGAGGCATTTTTGTTGCTTGTCCGATTGGCTTTGCTTCCATATTTATTGCTCTTAATTTGCTGGAATTCTGATTTATTGCTGGAGCCTTATGAAGATGTGTTTTAGTCTCTTGACTCTCGTGGCTGATTTGATTTTCTGCTATATTAGTTACGCCTGATTTCCTGCAGTTATGATCCACGTCTGATCTCCTGGAGTTATGAACCTTTGAAGACGCACCTGATTTTCTGGAGTGAGCTGGTGCATTATCATCCCCCCTCAACCGAAGGGAAGGTTGCATACGTAAGCCAAGATGCTGAATCGTTGCTGAGACAATGGTTCGGTAAATAGATCTGCAAGCTGACCTTCGGTTGTGACGAATTGAGTATTCATATTTCCCAGTGCGACTTGTTCACGAACAAAATGATAATCGAGTTCCAAAATGTTTCATATGTGAATGAAAGACTGTTTTGATAGTGGTATGTAGTGCCGAAATGTTTTCACTCAATATAATTGGAGCTTTGGAGACGTAGACACCGAGATCTTGTAAAATAAAGGTAAGCCATTTAATTTCAACAGCAGCTCCGGCGAGGGCCCGGTATTCAGCTTCATAGGACGAGCGAGCAACAGTCGGTTATTTCTTAGAGCTCCAAGATATACAATTTGGACCAAGAAATATGTAGTATCCTGAAGTCGATCGGCATTTATCTGGACAGCCCGCCCAGTCAGCATCAGAGTACGCTCGAAGAGTCAAATCTTGGGATTTATAGAACTGGATACCATATTGAGACGTGCCTCCAACATATCGTATAATGCATTTCAAGATTTGAAAATGCTTCATCATTGGGGCATGCATGAATTGACATGCAAAATTTACTACATAGGAGAGATCTGGCCGTGTAAGGGTCAAGTATTGAAGTACACCTGCAAGACTTCGATATGCGGAGGCATTGGAATAAGGAGGATCAATTTCCCAGGAGATTTGGAACCAACAGTAATAGGTGCGGTGCGCTCACTATTTTACATTGCTGCATTTGTGCTCTAGAAATAATGTCTTGAGCGTATATAGACTGACGCATAAACAAGCCATTCGAAGTCCTTGCAACTTGAATTCCCAAGAAGTAGTTCAGATCTCCCAGATCATTCATAGTAAATTGTTGTCTGACGGTGACGAGGAATGACATTATAAATGAATGTGAATTTCCTATAAGAATGATATCATCAACATACAGTAATAGAATAGTGATAGATTTTTCTTGTCTGCAAACAAAGAGAGACGGATCGGTGACACTGGCAATGAAGTCCATAGGGAATAGAAATTGAGCAAATCTGTCATACCACGCCCGAGGTGCTTGTTTCAATTCATAAAGAGCTCGATTTAATCTACAAACATGATCTGGCTTGGACGGATCTTTAAATCCAGGAGGTTGCTCAATATAAACTAGCTCACGAAGATGCCCATTATGAAACACATTTTTGACATCTAATTGTTTTAGAGGCCAATTAAATGCGAGGGCAAGACTAAGAACAATTCTTATAGTAGCAAATTTTACCACTTGTGAGAAGGTTTCCAAGAAGTCCGGACCTTGAACCTGGTGTATATCCTTGTGCTAAGAGATGCATTTTGAGCCTTTCAAGCAGCCCATCTCCTTTGGGTTTAGTATTGAAGACCCAATGGCTCCCGACCACATGCATGTTTTGTGTACGAGGCAGAGATCCCAAGTATGGTTTTCCTGTAAAGCAACCTTTTCATCTTTCATTGCTTGATACTAGCCTGGGTGTTTGAGGGCAGGGGTGTAATGTGATGGTTCAATTGGAATGGATGAAGTGGTAAACGCATACTTAGGATTAGGTTTTATGATGCCAGATTTTGGATCGAGTAGTCATAGAATGAGTTGAGGAGGAGGTAGTCGATGGGACTAATGGTGAACTGGGTGGCTCAAGTTGGAGAGGTGATGTTGGGGCTGGTATAGGCATAGGTGGCATAGGAGAAGGCTCTTCGGTATTATGCAATTGAGCTAGACGTTGAGATTCAAGATGAGGCTCATTGGACGAATCCGAAAAAGATACAAAGTCAGCATTAGAGCTTATGGGCCTAGAAGTTGGCATGGTGTTGTTGTACGGAAAATGGATTTCATCAAACACGCATGATGGGATATATATACACATCCAGTGGGAGGATATAGACATCTATACCCTTTATGATGGTTGCTATATCCAAGAAACACACAAGGTAACGACTTGGGCTGAAACTTATGATTTTTATATCCTCTAAGGTAAGGACAACATCTAGATCCAAAAGTGCGAAGACAAGAATAATCAGGCTGTTTCTTGAAAAGCAACTCATACGGACTTTGCATGTGTAAAACTTGTGATGGAAGTCGGTTGATAAGCCAAACTGCAGTGGAAAAATCCTCAACCCAATATTGAGCTGGAAGATGGCTATGAATAACGTAGTAAGACCTAATTCTGTAACCGATCTATGTTTTCTTTCCACAATAGCATTTTGTCTGGCGTCTTAGGACAGGATTTTTAATGTTTGATGCTGTTCTCCTTTAATAATCTATAAGAACCAAACTGTTAAACTCGCCCCCTTCATCACTTTGAAAAACTCTAAGCTTTGCATCAAATTGTCTTTGAATCACTTTGTGAAATTCAAGAAATTTGGCAAAAAATTCAGATTTCTGGCAAGATGCAATAGGAGCCGGTCCCCATAAGTCACAATGCACTTTAGTAAATAAAGAATCACAATCATCATCAATAG
This sequence comes from Nymphaea colorata, assembly GCF_008831285.2. NCBI lineage: Eukaryota > Viridiplantae > Streptophyta > Magnoliopsida > Nymphaeales > Nymphaeaceae > Nymphaea > Nymphaea colorata. The sequence goes on along the minus strand of NC_045145.1, from coordinate 20,412 downwards.
TAAGAAATGGAAGCCTGCACGCCTTTCCCATCTGACAACTGGCATACGTAAAATATTTAGGCAAATTTTCTGTCATTGTAATCAACTTATTTGCACTTATAAACTCTAACACTTTATATGTAGATGACCAAGTCGTCCATGCCACACTTCAAAAAGAGCTGATCGCAACCCTGTTGAAAAGAACACATTCTTCGGTTTGGCTTGAGAGCACACAAATCGCCTTCTCCAGACCCCGTTTTAGTCAGTTCGTTGGTCTCCTTGTCCTTAATAGCAAAGAAATTTGAAGAGAAATCAAACACATAAGGCATAGTAGAAGTGAGTTAACTAACTGAAATAAGATTTTTCTTGATGTCGGGCACAACAAGAACGTTGTCGAGAGGAATTGTGCGATTTCCCACATGGATATCAGCAACTCCAATATGTGTAATATCAAGATGTTGGCCATTTCCTACCATGATTTTGTCTGTTCCTTTATATGGAATGCAACTTTTGAGTTTACCTGGATCATTGGTCACATGAGAACTTGCTCTGGTGTCAAGAAACCAGTCTTGATTAGTAGGATCAGTGATTTTCATAGCAGCGAATGCCCATGCAATATAACGTGGTTGATAAGCATGATCAAACCTGTGATAACATTTAAAGGTATTATGATTATTTAGGCCACAAATCTGACATGGTACCTTGGATTTGTTCATCTCTCCATTGGCCGATCCTTGCTGATTTCGAGTCTGAGTTGCTGGATTGAACCCACGTCCTTGGAGTTGAACTGACTATTGTTGCTATTGGTATTGCACCAACTATTGTTGTATTGTTTTCTGTTGGTTTGATTGTTGGATTGTTGTGTGAAGAAGGCCATTTGGTTGTTCAACCTAGCCTCTCCCGCATGTAAGTCCTTCATTGTTTCATGCCCTTGAAGTAGTGACACTGCATCAAGATATGAGGGAATCAGTGGCTTGAGGATAGAAGACATGATCAACTCATATCCTGGTCCGAGACCATTAACAAGCCAAAAGACTTTGTCGTCATCCTCAAGAGGCTTCCCAATCGTTACAAGTTCATCACATATAGCCTTGAAACCAGTAACATATTCATTGACAGGTTTATCTTGTTTGCGGTGGAGTTGTAGTTTTCTTGTCAGCATGATTTCTCTATCCTTTGATTCACGACCGAATGCTCTTGTCAAGGTTTTCCATACTTGTTCAGAGGTTTCAAGTCCCACGACAAGTCCAAGGACTTCTTCTTGAGAGACCCAATAAGCCGTCCTCTTAGAAGATAGTCTGATTTTTTCCAAGCAGAATAATCAGGGTTTGGTCGTCTCACGGTTTCACCATTTTCAAAGGATTCAATGGTAGAAGATGGCGTGAGAATAGTACCATCAATAAACCCAAGCAAATCTTGGCTTTCTATGAGACCAAGAATTTGTGTTTTCCACAACAAGAAATTCTTGTGTGATAGTTTGATTAAAACAAAAATAGCCACATTTACAGTGGAAGGATAGGGGTACTTAGCTACCGAATTTGTTGCGGATGTCGACATGTTGAAGACCTGCGACACTTGTAAATTTTGTATCTCTTCACAAGATTGTCCAAAAAATCTGCAAATTTGTCCAAAAATACTAGACACTTGCCTGAATCCAACGCCTCCAGTTAAAAATGCGCCTGAGAAAGTCACGCCTGGAAACTCTCTCAGCAGTTTGCACTTGCCTGAATCCAAGCCTCCAGTCAAAATGCGCCTCGCAGAAAGTCACGCCTGGAAACTCTCTCTAGCGAGTTTGCACGGGGTTACCTCCTTTGAAGTAGTTGCGGCACTTGTAAATGCCGGCTTGTTGCAATTTGCTGGTGAAACCTTTTATAGTTCTAATACCATAAAAGAAAAGAATGATGAAGATGATGAACAACAGAAATTAACGTGGTTCGGAAGAAAAATTCCTACTCCATGACTCAGTAATCAATTTCATGAAGATCTGGTTCCCTTAGCACAGTATTTATACATTGCTATGTCTGATTCGAATTTGAATTAGTTTCTATGGGCGTACAATTAGTTTCCTTGAATTTCTCCTTTGGTTTTCAATAGGAGAAACTAACATTCTCTCAAAATCTTTCATCATTGTGAAGAGGCGTTTTTGTTGCTCGTCTGATTGGCTTTGCTTCCATATTTATTGCTCTTAATTTGCTGGAATTCTAATTTATTGCTGGAGCCTTATCGCGATGCATTTTAGTCTCTGGACTCTCGTGGCTGATTTGATTTCCTGCCATATCAGTTACACCTGATTTCCTGCAGTTATGATCCACGCCTGATGTCCTTGAGTTATGAACCGTTGAAGAAGCACCTGATTTTCTGGACTGAGCTGGTGTGTTATCAGCCTGAAATGGCTAGAAATGAATTGCCAAGTGAGCTGTGCGAAATTTTGGAGAGAGAGAAACAGAAAGACGTAGATATTCACCATCAACCCTAGGAAGATTGTCAGACAAATTGTCAATGGAACAGATCACAAGAAATGACGTTATCAAGGATGAATGGCCTTTTATAGAACAAACATACTTGAATAAGAGATTGATTGATCGATCGATCCAAAGAACATGATACAAACAGTGCACAAAGTTATCAGGAAAACATACCCATCACCCAAAACCAATGAATTCAAGAGCGATAATCTAAATGGAAACTTGAAAAATCCTATTGCATCAAATACAAACACACTAAACGATGTTTCCACAGCTCTTATCACCCAAACTAGCAATCCAATCAGAAATCCCAGAGTTCTACACGAAAACAGATGTTGGAAAGATTTTTTCCATGTCCAAGAAAGGAGAACAAGAACGAATAGAGCACTCACGAATACATCTAATCCATGGGCATACTCAACCGCCTTCCATAACTCCTGCCAATAGAAGCCCAACGGATCCAAAATCCCAAACATTCTTAACCACAGTCTCTCTACAAAGATCAAACATTAAATAATTCCAATAGGCTTATCATCTCAATCAATTGATCGCGAACGAAGAAAGACACAGGAAAAGAAGAGCAAAACATAACTAAATTCAAATACATCAAATAACGCTTAAACGAGTTCGAGCTGCATCATTTGTTGAACAAGTCGAGCTCGAGTTCATGAGTCGACTCGTTCAAATAATCGAGTCAAGTTCAAGTTCATTGAACTTGAACTGTTAAAGCTCGTCTCGGCTCGAAAATGTCACCGACTCGTTTTTTTAACTGAGAAAACAGTTTCCAACTTGATTTTTTCTGACTCGCTTGTCTCAGGTGGGAAACTCTGCTTTCCACTTTTCAGTTTCCTTTTTGTTCTCTCTCTCTCGTTTCAGAACTTTTTGCCTCCAAATGCAACCCTAACTCGTAAGTTTCTCGACTTCAACCTTCACCTTCAAGGTTCTTGTCACAGCCGGTAGCTCCACTTCAGCCTTCAAAGTTCCTGCGTGCATGTTTGTAGTTCTCTTTCTCTCTCTCTCTTGCTTTCTTTCTGTTTATTTCTTCTCGTTCAGTATGTGGTGGGAGGATGGAGGTGAGGAGAAACCAGTGTGTAGGTTGTGGGAGAGTGTTCAAGTTGGAGGTGGTGGGGGTCATTGGAAATCCCAGCCTGCCAGCTGCTTGAGTCCTGACACCATCGACCAAGGGTAAGCTACAACTGGCAGGGTAAGAACATAGAAACCATTTCTCCGATTTGGTGGGGAGGGGGTTAACTGTTCAGAGTTCTTGGCTGAAAATTTGTAGCCCTAGCTACAGTTTAGGTTTTCTTGTTTTTCGTTTCCCTTTTTTTAGCTTCTTTTTTTAAAGAATATGTTTCATTCTGTTTTTTCGGTGGGGTCTTCATGAAACTTTAGGTTTTTGTTTCTGGTATGTTTGGATGACGTAACAGGATCAGCTTCTACCGGATTTCGATGTTTACAGAACTTTTTGAGTACTTAATTTTGGCAGAATTTTGGCAGTTTGGTGTTATTGTTTTAGATCACACCTTTTCTCCTCGTGTTTTTATTTAGATTGTTTGGTATTTGTACTTGCCAGGTTCAAAGTTTTCTATTAAAAACATTGGTTGGTTCCATGTTTTTTAGTTGGAATTATTTTTTGTATGTGCTTTTGGAAGTTTTTTGTTTGTTGATTTGTGACTTGGAATCCCGGTCTTTATTGCATCAATTACCATGTCCACAAAGAATGATGCTCGGATAAAGACACATGTTCTTCATGTTTACAGTGTTACTAATCTTTTTTGATCTTCTTAGCATGATCATCCATTCTTTTCAATTGGTTTTAAGCATTTTCTAAGTGAGTCTTTTGTTTTTCCCTTCTTGACTAGGTAAGCGATTTGGCGTTTGATGCGATTTGGAATTACTTTAAGTAAAGGTAGATAAAAATGTCCTTGTTTGTTATGAAGCTCGTTCTTCTATAATGGATTCTGCTCTTCTTATGCCTGAATATGTCTCCCTGTATTTACGGTCATGTATCACTGGCTTCAAGGGCTTTATTGTTCTTTTCTTCAAATAGAATGTGTTGGAAGGATTGCTGCCTTCAACTTTAATTCCTATGTTTTTGCAATGTTTTACATGTGGATGAATTCTTTGCACTGTTCTTGGTCCTTATTGTTTGCTATTACCATGTTTCATGGAATGGACTATGGAGTTCCCCATAATTGAACGTATTTGTTTTTTCTGCACACTTGATACAAAATTTTTCTTTAATCTTTTTCTGCCTTTTTTGTTTTTCTTTTTTTTTGTTGGGCCCACTGATGTAAGGGTGTGATTTTATAAATCTATAAAACTTAAGTTACTTGATGCCAGTATTAGTATCATATATTTCAGAGTCCTTTTATTTGCAACAATTCTGATAAATGGCCCTGTCCCATCAGAAGTTTCATGGCAATATGGATCTTGTGTTTTTAAATTAGAAAGAATGTGTTCTATCATACCATAAAGGGTTTTAAGTTAGAAGGTAATAGTTTTCATTTTTGGCTCTTCTACAGATCAGTGCGGTAGAATTTTCTTGTCCTTCATAGTTTTCCTCTGAAGCAACTGAACTAATAGAAAAAAATTGGACCCAGATCCTGATACAGTGAGGCTTGGTAAACTGTTTTATTTGTTATTACCATGTTTTGATACAGTGGTACTTTAAATTCTTCTTCAAGTCCTTGAGAAAGGGACATACATTTGTTAAATTTTAGCCACAGAAGTTGACAAAATGTGCTTCTTGCTGGTTTTATTAGTGCTCACCAATTTTTTGAATTCTTACATTCAGCCACTTTAATTGTGTAGCAGGTTGACATGAATTCTTTGAAAGTATTGGCTTAAGTGCAGATGCAGTTGCTCGAACTGGAGATGCCTTGGCCCTAATAAACTTTTTCTCAAATTCTCTCTCCTCTAAAGGTCTGTTACATGGTGTAGTTATTTTAGCTTATCTTAAATCAGGAAAAAACAATAGTTGTATTGTCTGTTTATTGGGCTTCTGGTTTTTGTTCGTGGTGAAACTATTATGTGCTTCTTCTTGACCATCATTTTTTCTTCGGAGGAGGGTACAAATTTTTTTTTGTATTGGACCAAAATCTTTGAAATTTCCAGCTTCACTAAGTTTAGACTAGTTTTAATGCTTGTTCCACTCTGCAAAAATCTTTGATAAGATTAAGTGTTGGTTGATAATGCAATTACAGCACCATCTCTAAAGTTGTCATCAACCTTACTTTCACTCAAAAGTATCGTTACCATGAATCTCTCAAGTGTGCACTCATGTTTGATATAATGAATATAATCAAATGATCGCAATTTGCATTTGAATATATTGGCCCATATTACAAACAAGTTATGCTTGGCGGCCAAAAAACGTTCGTTTTTGGAATTTTTGCAGCCAATAGCTGCCAATAGGTGACACAGGCAGACGATGATTCTGGTTCCTCATTCATTAATCCGTTCTCAACTACAAACTATTCCTAGTAGGTACGTCAATCCTGTAAAACAAGTCATTTTTCATTTAGTTTTCTTAATAGCATTAGTTCGAATTTATCGAGTTTGTCAAGCCTTAATCAAGTCGATATATTCAAATGAGTTTGTCGAGCCTTAATCGAGTCGAGCTCCAACTCAACACGTAACTATTGGGTCAAGCTCGAGCTGCTGCCATCGAGCTACTCTCGAGCCCAAGCCGAGACAAGCTCGAGGCTTCATTAGTCGACCCGAGATCAAGCTAACTGAAGTCGGGCTCGACTCAGCTTGTGTTCACCTCTACCCATAAGTCCACAAATATTTGATTCTTTTTTGTTACCATTTGCATCCTAGTCAGTTTTGCACATAAGGCAGAACGTGAATAGTGGATGCAGTCTCACAATCCAGAGGTGAGTCCTTCTCTTACTCACTGGGCCTCCTTTCCATTTTTTTTAAAAAAATTCTCAGTCAGCTTCTTTTGCAGCTTGTTAATGCTGAGGTTTTGAACCAAATAGTTCTCTTTCATTGATGCTATTATCTATTGTTCTAATGGTGTCTCTTTTTGTTCTCCACTCACCATGTGTCCTCTTCAAGCAACTATAGATACTTGAAAAAAGTTATTTTTTTCGAATTTTGTTGCAAAATAAGAACCAAGTTTCAAGGTAACAAGTTTTGTGCATAGTTTTGCTCAAATCATTTAATATTCACAACCATTTCTCATTGCAGATGTAATGACCATGTGTCTTCAAATCCTAGTTTTTGTATCTGATCATGTCAGGCATGATCACAACAGTTACTTTGCTCACAGTCTGCCCTCAAATCCTAGTTTTTGTATCTGAAAATGTGTTGGAAATCCTTGTTTCTTTATCTAACAATTCTCTTTTAGCTTTTATATTGTTTGCTCATGAGAATTCAAGACAAATTGATCTAGACATTCTTTTCTTCATGATCATTGCCTACCCCATCATGATCAAACTTTGTGCTGTTAAGCTGCATCATGCACAAAACATGCATGATACAGCAGCCATGGCCAGTGCGCAAGCTAAAGCCAAGTTTTATGGCCTCCATGTCATTTCAGACTAGCTGCAAAATAAGGCTTGGAATGTTAGTAGATTGTCATCCTCTCTAACAAGCCAAAGCAGGTCAGGCTTGGGTAGACAGAGAAGACCATTGGAAGACCACCATGGCCGTCACAGCTCACCAGGCTATCCTTCGACCACTCCATGAAGTTTGTGTTGCCTGGAGGTTAAAGAAGTCCACGGATGATGAGCATTAGGTGCATGTCTGTTAATTGGTTTTTATGTCAATTGTGTAACTCAATTTCCATTTTGTAGATAATATTATTGGGATAATACAAAATTTTGTTTGTATATATTAATGATGTTGTGTGTGTGTGTGTATATGTATATATACACGTGTGTGTGTGTATATATATATATTATGAGGACACAGTGGCAGCATCGATATCCTGGGTGAGAAAACATGGATTTCATCAGTATAAGTTGGTGTCTAGTCATATGACTAGTACCAAGTTAAAAATACGAAGGCATTACTTGCATGAACTATTTTGCCTTGTCATACAGGGTCAACTGCACTAGTAAAGACTTTGAAGCAGTTGGGAACTGTGGAGATAATCATCTACGTTCCATTTTGATGGAAGAAAATGATTACTCAAGAAGAAAGAAGAAATTCAAAAATTACTCTACTGTACTGCGCAAGCACCAAGCAAAAGACCCAATAGGAAAATAGAAGGGAAAGTTGCAACGAAACCATCTGTCTCTCTACTGTGAAACGTTTTTCTGTGTCATCTCCAAATACCATCAAGTCGTTCCTCTTTAGAGTATGGTGGCACTTTTCCTTAGTCACTTGCTCTGGCGACACCCAATTATCAATTTCCCCTTAATCTCTTGTTCTCCACCTTCCGCCTCTTCACTGTCTTCAGATTTTTCGGATTCGTTAGAATCAGTGGTGTCCTCTGTTTCATCCACCTCTTCTTCCTCCTCTTCCAAGTCATTGCTGCATTCAGATTCATCGGAGTCGAGGGCCTTTTTCTGCTTCTTATTCCTCTTCGAAATGGTCGACACCATCAGATTCTCTTGAATCATCTATTCCCCTCTTGGGTCGCTTCTTCTAACTGCTTCTTCCTCCTTCTCACCCTCCTCATCCTGGTGGTGGAGGTTACGCACAATTCTTATGTAAGCCTGCAATGGCTGATTCACTGGTTCATATACATGTGTTAAAGCAAATTTTTACACATTTTGTGCCCAAGGAATCAGACCATGCCCAAAAATTGACAAAGCTACTTGAGAAAATTGAAAAAGAAAAACAGGAGACTGCTAAATTGAGAATAAATTAGGTAACTCAAGTGAACTTTTTGTTCCTTTGACTATTGAACAAAGTGTTGGTATGTGGAAGAAAAGAAAAATGTGTTTGGAAGGTAACAAAACAATAGAAGAATCATTCAGAATTATGAGTAGATGAAATGGATAAAAAAAATAGCTAGATTCTTTAATGCAAGTTCCCTTACATTTAATTTAGCTAGAAGTCCTTATTAAAGATAAATATTTAAGATTTCTATTTTAAAATAAAAAACGTTTAAGAGGCTGGTGTGGGCAGCTGGCCACACCAGCCACAATGTGGCTATGCCACTGTTTTCGGGGATCGAGATTCGACCAACTCATCCACATTCTCTATTTCCGCAAATCCACCCATGTTTGCCTTCATAGGTTTCGAAGAACTGTTTTCAGTGATTCCTAAAACCGTAAAAAATCAGTTACCAAACAACTGAATAAGATAGATGATTCAATGGTTGATTTCCCCACTATAAAAAAGAATGTGGAGTGAACAAAAAAATAAATATGAGAGATTTCATCTCCTAACACAATTTCTCATGTTATTTTAGAAGGTGGCTTATGGTTTTTCAGTTAATTCTCTTTATATATGAACAGAAAAAGGAAATGTATCTTAACCTATTCTTTCTTAGTTGATATGTGTCTTTTTAAATGTGTCTAAAATATTTAAAGAAAATGCACTTTCTTATTTCACCACAAAATAAGTCATGAAGTTATCCAACGTTGAGAAAGTCGACACATCGAATTCTGATTTTTTCTACTTTTACAATTTTCAAGGTCCAAGCAAACACAAATTTAGCAGATATATATGCACCGTTTTGGCATTTCAATGCCAATGCATTTAAATAAAATTTGATAAAAAAGTGTCATATATATGTTTGTTAGATTATCACATAAGATCATCAAGTTTGACACATATTTTGTAAGCCAAATAGACTTTGCTAAATAATGACACACATTACAGGACATGGACAGATTCTTTTATATAATTCCAATTTCTCTATGTCACTGGCTTGTGCGCCCAGCTGCCAAATATTTTCATAAAAAAAATTGGATGGCAAATTTTCTTGCATTTTGCTATTTTCGTTTAAAGATAAGGTGCTCGTTGGATGTGTACAGTTGAACAAATTAATGAGATTTACGTATCCAACCATAATCAAATGCATTTCTAAATTTTGAGAAATGGTAGACTAAACCTATGAGCTTAAAGAGTTGAAAGGAGGCGATGGCCATGATAAGAAAGGGAATGAGAAAAAGAGAAAGAGGCAAAAATATTTTCAATCCACCCATTTTGTTTATTTAGATCAACATAAGGAAATTAATATAACAAATCCTTGACACACAATCGTCCTTGTGCAAGACTTTCCTACATGTTAAGTAATTTATTTACAATAAACTCACATATATGTTAACAAAATTTGGGTATCTAATTAAAAGGTCTTAATCAGAGACGATTTTTTTTCTATTTGTCGCTACAAAGATTTTAACTATTTATATTCAACTACCAATGGGTTAGTCTACATCCCCAGGAGGCTGTTTTGGTTGGCCTTTTGACCAGATTCCATAGTGTTCACGCTCCTAACCATATTATAACAAGATGTCCAACGCCTTATGGTTTCGAAATGCAAATGTTTTCAAATATAATGAGAAAATCAAATCTTCTAAGGTCACAAAAATCATCAGCATTAAGTAGGTTTATACCAGAAGTGTTTTCTTGTGGGATGTAAATTTCATTTATTGGACTTTAAGATGACAAATGTATGTATAACTTGCGGCGGTGGTGGTGATGATAACTGTTACAGAACTATATCGGTGGTTCAGACACTTGCTATAGAGCTATACTGGGGATGATACACAAAGATCTAAACCGGTGCGTTGTTTCACCCCTAATGCTCGCATATAGCAGTAGACCTAAATGGTGCAGCTCGCATATAGAGGCAGGTAGGCATGCGCATCGAAGGCCCTCTCCCTCCGGCAAGCTCGTCTCTCTCTCCCTCTTTGATTCCTTTGTATATTTTTCTATTTTTTATCACCTATATTTTTTGTTTCTATTTCTTCACATGGTTATACATATTTATTTCCTCAATTGACACCGATAGCAGCAATTGCTGCATCTTTTACTGAAATCAATGCCAAATTTGAAAATCGGGTGCCTAATGGAAACAAGCCTTTCATTTGAACATCCAACCATCCACTAATGAAAGCAAAGCTACCGTAACCTGAAATCGATGCCAAATTTGAAATTGGACATACAAACAACAAGCAGAGAGGTGGAGGCGGAACACAGGCATCAAACTCGCACCTAATAATTCCCCAAAATATTCAGGTGAACCTGAATTTTTATGTGAGAAACAATAGAATCCAGCACCGCCGCAACAACATTGCTTGGCAGTATCTTATCCTCCCCAATACTACCTCAAAATGAAGAAGATTGAAGCGGAAAACATGAAGCATACCAAACTTGAGTCCTAAATTATAAGAAACGTAAATAAAGAACAATTTCATTCTGCATCTAGAAGACCTTTGAACTTCACCTACCATGCGTACATTGACTCCCGACAAAAAAACGAAGAACAAAATAATCTAACATGAACCTTTAACACAATAGCGGCGCAAACCATAACTTCTGATTCAATTAAGCACTAGAATTGAGGAAAAAAAACTATTCAGAATCGTTGCTCGAAACAAAAAAAAATGGAAACCCAACAGGCGAAGGAAAGTTAAAAATGAGTTAAAAAAGAAAAATAATAATAAATATACAAGTAGAAATGGAAATTTGGAAAGCCAGAACGAACAAACGAAACACAATGAACCCAAAAAAGAAAGAAATTGAAAAATGAAACATACCTTCCAAGGATGCCTATATCCTTAATGCGCAAGCGATTTCCACAGACTCATGAAAATTTCACGAAAGTTTGCAGCAGAATCAAGATCAGGATAGTAACGCTCTAGCGTCGTCCAATCGACGCAACTTAACAGAGAAAATTCTCCATGTGGACAAAGAAAATGTTGTCATGAACCTAAGCAATCAGTTCTTCAATCTAGAGAGAGATACCATGATCATAAATCACATGCAGAAGCTAACAGAAATGGGTTACCTTCTTGATACGTTCATGATGATCTGTATCGGAGACCACACCATTGGGATTGTCGAGATCTGCAAGAATCTCCTTCAACTCACCCTTCATTGTTCATCGATGCCCTTTCAGTTCCCCTCTCGATTTTTCCCCTTCGCGGTGATGACAATGGTCAAATGCCCATAATTGAAAATTGAAGAACTTCATGGAGGCCTGGTCAATCAAGATGATCAAGTAGGAGTTCGCCTCATTAATTGAAAGGCAATAAGATCTACTGGCACTTGGGCACCCTCATACTTTCCTATACTTGGGACTTGAGGGTGACTGAGTCCACATCCAGTGTTTGCAAGCACAGCAAAACTTTACTAGAACACAGCTCTCAACAAGGGTATTATCAAATCCTTGAAATCATATCCCATGCTCACTGAGCACAAATTCGTGCACCCAGAAGGCATTGGCCTCATTTGGTTAGGCTTCTGGCCACCAAGCAATGTGATGGCTTGAGCCTATGGCTCATGGCATGCCATCCATGGGGAAATGAACAAGCATCCCAGGCAAATCCAATCCCGACCTCTATAAAGAAAGTGCTCTTCATCGAGCTCGACAGTTTCTGAAGGAACAGGGTTGTAGATGTGAATGTTCGGGACAGGGTGAAGGCTGTGGTAGAGATGAGCCCGCTCTAACTGAAATGAACAGAAATGCAGAAATTAAGAAAAATTAAAACAGATTCACAGATTTCTTGCACTCATAATTTGAATTCTCTGAATACCAGCCTGCAGAGATTATCAATTGCTGCACCAAGCCCAATAAATACCCTTTGTAACAGATCCAGCTCCAAACCTGCCCACAACCATTTAGATAAAAATAGCTAAATGAACAAAGAAAAGAAATTGAATCAACTTGAACCTCAAAACACCTTAAAAGGTCAACCCTCTAAATTTTCAAGTATTGGAAAAGACTTTAGCAAGATACAACATGAATAGATGTAGATCCCTACCTTGAAGGTGGCTTGGCATAAGTTTGAGTGATCTAGAAATACATCGGCAATCATTTATCTGCCACCTATGATTTAAAAAACAAAAAGCAAGAAAATTACACAACCTTTCACTACAACAATTTTAAATTTTCAAAACCTTCATTAAATGTGTTTCTGGCTGCAAAATATAAAAGAGGGGGAAAACGTTGGAACCTAAAAAGGAGGCATTTTAGCCATCTCATTTTTACCTTACGAAAAATCCATTGCCGATGGGTCCACACAACTGCAACAGGTTTGATACTTAGTTATTTCAGCTAAACAACTTCTAACTTGTAGAATTCCTACAAAGGTTCTTGTTCTACAAATGTCAAATAAAAAACAATGGTTGACAAAAAGTCTACATTATGATGGATTAATTTTAAATTTCAATAGAATAACAGAATACTAACATTTTGGGAAGATGATACCAGGAGATCCGGATAAGTTACTGCACATCATCCATCATATATGGAACACTTTGGCAGTCATCAACAGGCACTTTAGCCTGAACATTGTGAGCCCAGCCCAAAATTTAATTGAAGGGAAGGATAGAAACTGATTGTGAATTCAATTTGACCAGATCAATCAATTTCTGCAGTGATGATAAATTGAAAACTTAAGCAGAACTTCTGCAGGTACAACAACAGTATCCAACTGATTATTATGCATCCAATGCACTAACCTATTTTGATTGAATCATTCTGTTTTGGTTGACTGCTCAATTCTGGAACAGTTTGTTTGAAACTGATTTATCAATGCTTTCAGTCAATCTTTGACCTTGTAAAAATTGAGTCATTTTACCCATGCTCAGGCAAATCAGATGTTATTCAAAGTTATTCCCCACAACTCATCTCGCTAATCTCATTAACTGAACTCGAAATATCCAGCAACTATCTGCTGATCTCTCTCTCTCTCTCTCTTACTATGTTACTTCCAGCATTTCAGGACCCACTCTTTGCTTTAAGAAATACTATAAAAAATGTTTTAACAAAATACTATAAAAAATTATGACTTGACCAAATAAGTGGTCAAGCCACCCTGGGAATCCAAGGTCAGACGATCCACATGTTTGCCAACTATGATATATAGACTAGGACCATGAAACTAACATGCTTAATTGGTGGTTATTATTTAAACAAGTTTAACATTGATGAATACAAAAACAAATAGTTCATTAGCATTACCCACTCTTTGTTTTAAGAATACTACACAAAATTATGACTTGACCAAATAAGTGGTCAAGTCACCCTGGGAATCCAAGGCCAGACGATCCACATGTTTGCCAACTATGATATATAGACTAGGACCATGAAACTAACATGCTTAATTGGTGGTTATTATTTAAACAAGTTCAACATTGATGAATACAAAAACAAATAGTTCATTAGCATTACCTTATAAATAGATGTTGAAAGTCAGTTGCTCCTAGTGGTACTAAACAAATGGGCTTAATGGTGGCACTAAACAAACAGACATAAAGAATGTCTAATGGGAGGAGAACAGCTTTGCATCTACATTTGTCTCCCCATGTTACTTATTGTCTTTCACTTTTGACAATGTAGATGCACTTTGCCATAGTGACATGTACTTTTGAGAGGACTAATGGTCCAAAAGCATACAAGAATTGTGACTAGTGTCTGATTACACAAACATACATGCATACAAACACACAGACTCAAAATAGCAAATATCATTTTCCATGTCCTACACCTATGTTGAGCTGCATGATACATACACAGGTGTGGATCTTTTCCAGGCGAATCATTATGACATAGACCTATATAGTCCAAACTCATAGCCCAAGATTAACGTCCCATTTACATCCCTACTCCTGAAGCAACATTCTTTCCCAACTAGAAACTGCCATGGACAACACTACCTAGACTTCCTAGATAGTTAAGTATTTACTTATGTCAATTTATTGATATTCCACTTCCAAGAGACTGGCGACTTCAAGTAGAGTATACAATGTATGGGGCTAACTGAATACTCCTTAAAATTGAGTTTCGTATAATTCTCTCTTTCTTGGTTTTTCTTTCCAACACTGGCTGATGCAAGAGCATGATAGTGAACACGAAAGAAATCATAAGATTGTCAAATACCTTATATGTAGTAGCCTAAAATAGCACATGTACATACATATTTGGGACTAGACTTGATCAGATTTTATTTATCAAAAGAATGGAGTAAAAACATTGAAAAATGAAAACCAAGCAAATAAGTCAACAAAGCTCCTAAACAACCCATGCTACAACAAAAGTGAGAACTAAAGATGACAAGCCTTGTCTAGAAAACTAGTGAAACATAAAATAAAAGAAAAAGATTGAACTATAAAATCAAACCAACAATTGCCCAACTCAACAAAACTAAAATCTAACCAACTCATAAGACAAGTACAACACATAGATATTGGACTGGAGTAACCCTGAGAGTGTTGCGGTTCCAACGAACCCAAGCTCGACCAGAACCATCGCCAGAGCCGCTAGAATCTCTAGATTTCTGGCCACCTCCCCCTGCTGCGATTTCTTCTTTAGCGTGAGGAGCAGGCTGACCGACCACCGTCTCACACATTCAAAAATTCGGTGTTATCTCTTCAATCATCCGTTCACTACGGGATTGCACAAGAAGCATCGCCTGGGAGTCCTCTCTCCAACGCATCAGAGTTGGCCAGAATATGGTGATTCCCGCTCACCTGTTGGCGGCCACTACATCTGCTCAATCCTGTGCATGAAACAACCCGACATTTACCACTTCCAACTTTGAAAATCAGCATTGATTCCACAGACCCCTTTCATTGGGAAATCAGACATGCAGCATTGCCTGGGACTTCTACTTCCAACGCACCGGTGCCCGACCAGAACTGATGCCAGAGCGATTGGAATTGAAGCTTTTTTGGTCCCCTGTTTCTGAGACTGTAGACCCTGTTGCAGCAGAACGTGTATTTGTTCACAGGGCCATAAATTTGGATTCTCGTGTTGGAAGTCTGCAAGAGTGAGCTCATCATCTTGATACTTCCTCACGGTTCCAACAAACCATAGCACGAGGAAATCCAAGTAGAAACCCAAAATTTGTAGAGGTGTGACGCTGCACCTGTTCCTACGCTACTGTCTTTGTGACTACAGAAATCACATCTCTGATCCGTAGATCATATCTTCGGATTCCAGTGCAGGTAGATGCAAGAGTGAGATCTTCATTACACTGACAGCCGTGCAATTCCAATGAGCCATAGAACAAGCGAATCGGAGCCGCAAGCGTGAACCTGTAGAATAGTGAAGTTGCCCCTGTCCGTTGGTAGAATTCTGCTACTACTGTTGATGTAGTTGGGACGATAGGGAGTCATGGCTGAAGTGTCATGAGTAAGAGGTAGGACTGGGTCGGGAAACTCTGTAACCAATCGGGCGTTGTTGTAAGGCCAGGGTCATGTCTGGCCGGGCATGCTGGCGGGCATTGCTCGTAACAAGGAGTTAACCTCTCTTAGTTCAGCTTTTGGTAGCCATTTCGAAGGTAATCCAAGGCGGTAGCGTCTGCTGGCAGCGCGTCGGCCGGGTGGACATATCATTAGTGGTATCAGAGCATAGGCACACCCATGATGACTCCAAAACACACTAGAAGATTGGCCCCTGCAACGTGGGAGAGACCCTTGAAGATTCCTCATAATCTTTAATATGGGACTAAACATTCGAGGTGTTACAGATTCGACCTGCACAAACAGGGTTTGCTACAAATGTTTTGATTGTACAGGGTATAGTCAAGCAAAGAAATCCTCTCAGGCAGATGTTTTCAAGTGATGATTGGGCTGCATATCCACATGCCTATAAAAGAAAGACCACGACAGTTGTGGATACCATATTCAATGCTGACTTTTGGGAATCATGTGTGAACTTATTGAAGATTTTGTACCTCTAGTGAAAGTCCTTAGATTAGTTGACAGTGAAGATAAACCTTCTATTGGATATTTATATGAGGCTATGGCCATAATAAAAGAGGCCATTAGGGATAATATGAAGGGATAAAAAAAGTTGTACGTGCCTATATGGAAGATTATAGATGAAAGGTGGTCTAGCCATCTTCATCGCCCACTTCATGCAGCAGCCTACTACCTAAATCCTGCTATTAGATATCTTCCCACTTTTAAGAAGAACTGAGAGGTCGAGTATGGCATGTTGGATTGTATTGAGATATTAGTAAGTGATTATAGAGAACAAGAAGCTATCCATGTGTCGATCAACAAATATGATATGGTTCTGGTAGCATGGGGAGGGAGACAACAATTCGATGCAGGTCATCTTTGTGTCCAGGTATTTCACAAAGGGACATTATACTTTTTTTCCATCTGTTATTAGATTTGTGGTGGATAGGTTTGGGCTTGATTTTCCAGAATTAACAAAGCTTGTAATGAGAATCCTCAACCAAACATGTAGTGCAACTGGATGTGAAGAAAATTGGAGTGTATTTCAGCACATCCACAGCAAGAAAAGGAATAGGCTGGAACATAAAAGTTTGAATGACCTTGTTTACGTTCGTTATAATATGAAGTTGAGACAAAGTAAATTAAATACATCTGTTATGCAAAATAGCCAATTCTAATACATATTTTAATTTTTAACAATTTGTTAATTTTTCTCTTGTTACACTTTAGGCAAATAGAAGAAACATCTACGAGGAAGCATCACACTCAATATGATCCTATCAGCCTTGACCATTTTGATGTATTAGATTCTTGGGTTGAAGAAGAACCATCCTCAATCCTTGAAGAGGATGATCTTGATTGTTGAACATTGAAGGAGCAACAGAGATTATTGAAGAAGAAGAGGCTGGGGAGCAATTGAATGTTGGTGAGATTCCAACAGAGGGGATAGAAGCAATTGATGAAGAAAATGAAGATGATGTGCAGATGACGAGGATTATCGTTGAATCATGAAAGATGATAACAACATGTTTCGAACATATGAATTGTGATGTAATCTAATTCTCTTCGGCATGCTAAGAGGATCTATTATGTCATTTTGAATCTCTGATTTCTTATTTGGAATGTGTTGTTCATATACATGAATGTTCCTTTCAATACATTTTCTTAATTTTTCTGATTTTTTGCTTATTTTTTCTATTTTTTATGTTTTTTCTTTTTTTTTTTTAATATTTTAAAAAATTAGAAAATTAAATTTACGATACATGTGATACGTTACGATATAGCGTATAGGTTGGCCTGACCGATACGCGATATGCTACGCCTTTTACAACATTGGCTGGGACTGCTCATAGAGATTACGCCCACCTCCTTGACAGAACTAAGAAAATCCTTAAGGAGGAAGATGAAGACATGACCATCTATGCCTTACAGCCCTGCAGCCAAGCTGAGAATGTCGTGAGCTTAGTAATGGCTGATTCCGACCAAGGAGTAGCAGCCTCCAACAGAAAAAAAACCGGAGGAAAGGAACCAGTGTACAGGCTAAGGGAAGTGACCAGCCCACAGCTAAATGAGCAATGTCATCTCAGGCCGAGAGGAAGAAAATCCTCAACCAAGGAGGACAGCTTATGCCCGGGCACCCGCAACCACCGCAGTCAACGAGGTTCATTGGAGGACATCAAAGGTGGCATCACCAACCTCCAACACACATACCACTTAGCGTAGCTTCTTCCAGAAATGTGTTGCAGCAGCCTAGGAGGGGTGGCTGCACCGTTCCCAGTCACAACATATGGTGGTGGAACCTCAGGCGTAATCAGTCCTCTATCCTTGAGCAGGAAGACAAAGGTGTGTCCCTCCATTGGCTTTAGGTTATGCGAGGACTCCACTGGTAGGGGCAGGTTTCGGATGACCAACATGGGGCACGAGTTAGAAGAGCTCAAGGCAGAAGCGTGCCATAGTGCAGTCTTCTTCCTACCGAAGAGCTATCATGGGAGAACTTCATTGGTAAGGTCAATGCTCGCTTGGTTCAAATAGGGCTGCGGAAACTAAACTGAAGAGCTTACATCCTCGGCAGCATAGGGTGAGCAGCATCATTACAGCTGGGGCAGTTCTATCAAAAACCACCCTACCATGGCTGGAAGCAGAGACATCTTCTTTGGGACCCCGGCGGAAGGAAGCACCACTTAGGGAGTGCTTGCCGTCATGGTGACAGGCGAGACTCCAAGGAGCCTGAGGGCAGGCTCCATTTAAGAGGGGTGGATCTAATTTGATCCTACCGTCGGCCAGCGATGACGGTGCAGGCGGACGGAGGCATGGCTGCAAGACTCATCACTGCTGGGCCAGGCAAGGGCAGCCACTTGCTTCATTTCCCAAAGGGCCTCTCCGTTGCTAGGGAGGTTAACAATGGGCCGATCAGGCCAGGCGTCAGTTTAATGCAAGAATCCAGCTACGGGCCACTACCAGGCCTTGAGCAACCTGCAACTTCAGCAACGACAGCCAAAGTTGACCAGCACTCGGCCAGGTGCAACCAAGGTGAACTCAACCTTGTTCGGTTAATGGGTTGAGTGAAGCTCGTTCAGCATGAGTTCTGGGTGAGACACATTCCTCTTGTGATGCAGGACACAACCACATGAGGCACAGTTGCATGACACAACCAACACGTCTCCAAGCGGGACACATCCTTGTGTATGGGGGACATGGCGTGGGCTGGGGACAAGCAGTGGGGCACTGGGCAACACAAGCCTCATAGACACGGGTCTGGAACATGTACCTCAGGCCGGGTTTGGGTAGTCTATAAATCCAAAGCTCAGACCTGCACTCCCTTTTTGAGTTGGATCGATGTAATGGGTTGGGCTTAGTCCTGGACCCGACTTATAATCTTATCACCGATTTTTGTATGCAACCCGGGATGAGACGCCGAGTCAAGTGATCAAACGGTCGACTGAACCGGTTCAACCATTCAGCTTCAGCACGAGGAGGAGGATGACTATGGTAGCTTCCAACCTCCGGCGACCTGCTCCAAGCGACAGCACGGTTCCAGTGTGCAGCGGTGTGGGTTCCCTATGTGAGGGCATGGACAACTGGGGCCAGGCAACATCATTCGGTCAGACGGTAGCTTTTCTTGGTCGGCAGAATGCAGGCAGTCCTCTCCTCTACAAAACCCTCTTTCTTGCTGAGTTAGCCGGTGGTGATAAACACCACCTCGACCATAAGCCTCGACCTGCTGTTCGACAGCAGATAGTAATCCACATAACAGTGGAAGAAAGGAGCTGCATTTCCGACGATTAATCCCATCTCCGACCACTTCAGGCCCCTCCTGGCAGTTTTCTCTGTGGATCTGAGAGCCTGCCAGTAGTGTTAATCACCGCGACGAAACGAGTACTCCACCCTGTCGACCCCTCCGGTGACAGGCCTCTTCAACAGTAGGAAGCATTGTTTGGTGGCTCATCGGTGATAGCTCCAAGTGTCTTTCCCAATGCTTTGGCCTAATCTTCTGCATGCTACGGTTCCAACGAGCCCAAGCTCGACAGGAACTCATCACCAGAGCTGGCCGGAATATCTAGATTCTCGGCTGCCTCCCTAGCTGTGATTTCTTCTTTCAGCGTAAGGAGCAGGCCGACCAACCACCGTCTCAAACATTCAAAATTCAGAGTTATCTATTCGATCATCTCCCTCACCTCGAAGATTGCTCAGTAAGTATCATCTTGGAGTCCTCTTTCCAATGCACGATGCTCAACTTGATCCGACATTAGAGTTGGCCAGAATCTGGTGATTTCCGCTTGCCTGTTGGCACCTTGGTTGCAGCTCAATCCTGCCGCGTGGAACAGCCCGACAATTACTGCTTCCAACTTGAAAGATCGGCATTATTCCATAGACCCCTTTCGTCGAGAAATTGAACGTGCAGCACTGCCCGGGAGTCCCACTTCCAGCGCACCGGTGCTCAACCGGAACTAATTGTCGTAGCCAGCCAAAATCGAAGCTTTTCCGATCCCCTATTTTTGAGACTGCAGACCCTGTTGTGGTAGAATGAATCTCTTTTCATAGGGCCATAACTTTGGATTCAATGCCGAAAATCTAAAGAGTGTGTTCATCATCTTCCTTTCTTCCTCACGGTTCCAACAAACCATAGCACGAGGAAATCTGAGCA